>NC_092090.1:31635287-31790287 GCF_045679555.1 Salvelinus alpinus
TAGATTTGGCAGCTGGGGGGCAAGGAGACCACCAGCTCCGCTAAAACCATTGACAAATACATGCCGATTTCAAGGGATTGTTAAATAAATGTTTTAACTATTTGGTTTTAATATCATCACCTCTTGAAGAGCATAGTCAGAACTACACATTTCCAATTATTCCACATTTAGCTCTATGATCAGCATTGTACAGCAAGTAACTGCATGCTTTTTATGATAAGTAAACATCAATTGATGTTTGAGGGTAGCCGATCCAATGTGTCATTTAGCTTGCGTCATCAGAGATTAGGCTTTTGGAAAGAACTTGACATCGGCAAGACCTCGTCCTGGTAAAGTTGTCAGTCGGACTACTGTCATCACCACTGTAGATGGCAAGCAAATCAAACAATATTTGGATATTGTCATCTTTATAGCCTTCGTTTCTCTCTAAATTGGTACACTATGTTACCCGTTTCCCCCAGAAAGCCTATAATTGTCACTCTCCCTTTCGTTGTCTCTCTTTGCCTTTCTCCTGTGGTGGTCATTGTCATGGCAGTATTGAACTGTCCATGGTACCTGTACCGACAGCATCTGTCACAACCTGAGAACAAGCTGAGAACAGTAGTTGTTGTTTGATGTGTGACAGTGTCAGCAGTAGTACAGTTGATTTTTTTAAACATTAGTACTACATTACATTTTTGCAGTGTCAAAATTCAGCGATCTCAATGCTGCAATCCGAACAGAGCCAAACAGTGATCAAATGGCTTTTCTACTGATCTATGATCTCTCTGAGGTCAATGTGCATATGTATGCAACCCCATTGAGTACAACGTTTTGTATCTTCAAAACAATGCTGTGCACTTGTTTTGTGTAGGCTTTGGTTGCACTATCCACTGCACATCACTCAGAGTGAATTCAACAACATAGCATTGTCTGTTATAGTGTTAAATTGGTCTAAACTTAACAGGTACAGAAATAGCAACAGTAATGCTCCCTAAAAACAGTTAAGGGGAATTTAGATCTAGCTAACTCGGAAGAATTAAGTAGCCTGCCGTTTCTTATAAGTGAATTCAAATTCGGAGCATGTCGGGAGTGGTTTGGAGGCTGAAATTCTTCCGGATAATCTGATGGTCTCATTGGTTCGACCTCCTTTGACACTTGCCAATCACCACAGAACGCAGGGTGTTCCCAAAGCATACTTGTTGGTGCCCACATGGAGAGAAAGTGCACTGTTGAATTTGATGAAATGCAGGCGATATCCTCATTTGATTTCTCCTCCCCGTAAAATGTTGTGGGTAACAATGCAACACATCAGATTAGGGGAGACCGGGTTAGTCTAAATTGCTAGTTGGGTCATGGGGTGGGGGAAATCCAATGAGTTGGTTCTGAGGCTGTTGGAACTGACTGATAGTTGTTGGTTGTATTTAAATTGAGCTTTCGCGTTACCTCATTGTCATAGCACAGCACATAATACTCTGTGTGTATATTCTCCATCTACGTTATAGTCTCTCTGTGGATACACTTTCTATCAACAGTTAAGAGCAACCTGGAGATCATCTAGACTAGCCTTATTATCACTCACATGGAGAGAAAGAGAGAGATGGTAAGAGAGAGTATGAATGAGAAAGTGGTGCACTGTGCCATAAGACCGCCTCCTCCACTTAATATTCTTTATTCCGTTAATGGACCCTGCCTCTGTAATTGATGGCCAGTTTGTGGGTGGATGTTGACTTTGTCGTAACCCGGCACAAGAGAGGGATGGATATAGAAACGTACAGAGTTTCTTATGCTGGTGTAATCACTTCAATTAATCATAGTTAAGCATATTAAAAGCGCCAATCTGCATGAAAATTAGATTTCTCGCTGTGGGTACTGGTGCTGGTATTGGTATTCCACTAAAGGTGAACTCTGAGCTACATGTGAAACTACACTTCCACTTTATAACCAGTAGGTGGAGCTATGAGTCACTAGAAATCCAGAGGTTTGCATACTTTTATCTGTTCAAGTGATACGTGCCTTTTCCACTGGGAGTTGAGTAGAACCAGTGTAGCAAAAGTGTGTGTGTGTGTGTGTGTGTATTCTGCTTTATTACAAGTGTGTACATGCAGTGCAGCAGGGATTCTCTTCAAGTGTGTGTTCAGTACAGAACAGGTAAACAAATCAATACTGGGCAGGAAGCGTGTGTGATTAGGTTGTAGTATATCTGTTATATTGAAATGACACAAGGCCATGTGTCTATGCCTTTATACTGTGAGGGAATGATTATGTTGACATCTGCAGAGCCACCCCTCACCTTTCACAGACATGCCCAACACACACACACACACACACACATTAGCTGCCCTAGCGTTCACCCAGGGGGTAATTGACTGTCTGTGCTCAGCTGAAGAGGTCTGATGGCCCCTCCAAGGTGTCTCTCATCAGTCTGGGTAAATCCAGGGGGAGGAGATGGAGAGAGGGAAGAGAGAGAGCAACAGGGGTAAAAGGCAATGGATGGATGGATGGATGAATGGAAGATGGAGTGAGTGTAATCAAACCATAGGGAGAAGGTCAATGGAGGAAAGCCCACTCACTGCATCCCAATCTCAACCTCACCTTCTCTCTCTCTACCCCTTCGAGAGTCATTGAAAACAGAATTACTAGACCTAGAAATCATTCCTTTGCTCACAAGCCATTGTCCTCATAATGATGTCTACCAGGGTAAACTATAGGAAAGTACATTTCTTCAACACTTGGAGAAGGGTGGAAAAGGGTCACCGCAGATGATTCAGAAGAGGAACACAGAGAAGAGCGGGATGCACACACACACACACACACACACACACACACACACACACACACACACACACACACACACACACACACACACACACACACACACACACACACACACACACACACACACACACACACACACACACACACACACACACACACACACACACACACACACACACACACACACACAGCCAAGTGTTGCCCTGCCTTCACTACTCTTATTCCAGGTCATCTAGAATCAGTCTGGGGAAAATCATAGCGGGAGAGAAAGAAAGAATAAGGTTGCCTTTTTAATGTATTTTTAAGTTCAGAAAAGAGGATATTACCTTCTGAATCAAATCTTTAGAAAATTGGGCTGAAGATTGTCAGTGTATTCTAAAGGCAAAGTGAAGTGAAGAGAGAGATGAGTGATTTAGACCAGCAAGCCCATAAATAAGTGAAATATGGCAGAGAAATTGAGACTCAAGATGGAATCCACAAATTCTAACCAAATAAAAAAGTTGAATGGTTGTGAAAACGCAGGGACAGTTGTGATTCACTGCTGTTTTAATGAGGCTGTTGTTTGAGACCGCTCAGAAAGATAGGGCTCCAGAAAGATGACCTTCTCTCCTCTATCTAATGTACTCTCTTTTCCTCCCTTATACTTCTCAACATCCCTTCCCAAGACATATTTTCTCATTCAGTTTATTTTACTGTTCTCTCTCTGTCCCTTCACTCTCTCTGCCCCTCCCTCTCTCTCTCTCTCCTCTCCTCTCCTCTCCTCTCCTCTCCTCTCCTCTCCTCTCCTCTCCTCTCCTCTCCTCTCCTCTCCTCTCCTCTCCTCTCCTCTCCTCTCCTCTCCTCTCCCCTTCCTTCCTTCCTTCCTTCCTTCCTTCCTTCCTTCCTTCCTTCCTTCCTTCCTTCCTTCCTTCCTTCCTTCCTTCCTTCCTTCCTTCCTTCCTTCCTTCCTCTGTTCCAATCTTTTTGAACCCAGGCCCAGGCTTCACCAGGCTGCCACCCAGCAGTATGTGGGTATCTGTCTTGCAGAGTTATTTTAGGATGCGCTCTTGTATCTGTCGTACATTGAGCAGTAACAGATTGCATTGAGGCTTAAAGAAAGAGGATAACTCAGCCTCATCCCACATTGCAAGATGGAGAGACATTTATCATCCTCTACATGGGTACTTGGGAGTGAACATGTCCTATTTCTCTGCTAGGCTCTCAAAATAATTTTAGATAGATTTGAAATAAGAGAGTTCTGTCGGCGCATTTGCCAAATTTTAATGGCTGTTTGTGTGTGCGTTGAAGTGAAAACAAGATGCAGTCTATCCATCAATATCTATCCATTCATCTCATCTGCCCTACTGTAGCCTCATATGTTTCTTTCACAAGATGAATGTGGTGTGTCAGGGATGGGTTATGTGTCGTTTTATTTGACTTTAACTTTCAACGTCTCTGATTGTTCTATGTGTTTAAAAGCTGTAGGGTAGATAGTGTGTGTGTGTGTGTGTTTCTCCTGGAGTCTGAGCTTGTCTTTGGCATCTGTTCCATAGTTTTGAACTGAACAAATGTACATCCTGATAAGAACAAGGAAAAGTACGTGAGTTGAGGTTTGTCAGTAGAGCGGTGAGGATACAATCAGACCATTTCTGAGACCTTCCACCTGGAACATGATGACCTTTCAAGTGATTCAAGGCACATACTGTATATGGAATGGCAACAATTCAATGAAATGAACAACTTTATAGAGTAGTTCTTTAATACTATACTGAACGAAAATATAAACACAACATGCAACTAGTATTTTACTGAGTTACAGTTCATATACAGTGCATTTGGTAAGTATTCACACCCCTTGACTTTTTCCAGATGTTGTTACATTACAACCTTATTCTAAAATGGATTAAATAAATGTGTTTCCTCAACAATCTACATTTTTGCAAATGTATTAAAAATAAAAAACATACTTATTTACAAGTATTCAAATCAGGTGCATCCTGTTTCCATTGATCATCCTTGAGATGTTTTTACAACTTGATTAAAATCTATATACGGTCCCACAGTTGACAGTGCATGTTAAAGCAAAAACCAAGCCATTATGTCAAAGGAATTGTCCGTAGAGCTCCGAGACAGGATTGTGTCGAGGCACATATCTGGGGCATTGAAGGACTCCAAGAACACAGTGGCTTCCATCCATGACTCTTCCTGGAGCTGGCCGCCCGGCCATACTGAGTAATCAGGGGAGAAGGGCGGTGACCAAGAACCCGATAGACACTCTAACAGAGCGCCAGATTTCTTCTGTGGAGATTGGAGAACCTTCTAGAAGGACAACAATCTCTGCAGCATTCCACCAACCAGGCCTTTATGGTAGAATGGCTAGACGGAAGCCCCTCCTCAGTAAAAAGGACATGACAGCCCGTTTGAACTTTGCCAAAAGGCACCTAAAGGACTCTCAGACCGTGAGAAATAATATTCTCTTGTCTGATGAAACCAAGATTGAACTATTTGGCCTGAATGCCAAGCATCACGTCGGCAGGAAACCTGGCACCATCCCTTCGCTAAAGCATGGTGGAGGCAGCATCATGGGAGACTCGTCAGGATTGAGGGAAAGATGAACGGAGCAAAGTACAGAGAGATCCTTGATGAAAACCTGCTCTAGAGCATTCAGGACCTTAGACTGGGGCGAAGCTTCACCTTCCAATAGGACAACAATCCTAAGCACACAGCCAAGACAACACAGGAGTGTCTTCAGGACAAGTGTCTGAATGTCATCGTGTCCCAGCCAGAGCCCGGACTTGAACCCGATTGAACATCTCTGGAGAGAGCTGAAAATATCTGTGCAGCAACGCTCCCCATCCAACCTGACAGAGCTTGACAGGATCTGCAGGGAAGAATGGGAGAAACTCCACAAATAAGCTTGTTGCGTCATGCCCAAGAAGACTCGAGGCTGTAATTGCTACCAAAGGTGCTTCAACAAAGTACTCAGTAAAGGGTTTGAATACTAACAGTACCAGTCAAAAGTTTGAACACACTTAGGGTGTATCTTTATTTTTACTATTTTCTACATCAAAACTATGAAATAACAAATATGGAATCATGTAGTAACCAAAAAAGTGTTAAACAAATCAAAATATATTTTATATTTGAGATTCTTCAATGTAGCCATCCTTTGCCTTGATGACAGCTTTGTACACTCTTGGCATTCTCTGAACCAGCTTCATCTGGAAGACTTTTCCAACAGTCTGGTTAAGTGTGCCTTGAATTCTAAATAAATGACCGACAGTGTCACCAGCAAAGCACCCCCACACCATCCAACCTCCTCCTCCATGCTTCACAGTGGGAACCACACATGCAGAGATCATCATACTCTGCGTCTCACAAAGACACGGCAGTTGGAACCAAAAATCTCAAATTTGGACCCAGCAGACCAAAGGACAGATTTTCACTGGTCTAATGTCCATTGCTCATGTTTCTTGGCCCAAGCAAGTCTCTTCTTATTATTGGTGTCCTTTAGTAGTGGTTTCTTCGCAGAAATTCGACCATGAAGGCCTGATTCACACAGTCTCTTCTGTACAGTTCATGTTGAGATGTGTCTGTTACTTGACCTCTGTGAAGCATTTATTTGGCTGTAACTTGATGGTTTTTGCGACTGCAACTTTCTAAGTTCTTGAAATTTTCCATATTGACTGAACTTCAAGTCTTAAAGTAATGATGCACTGTTGTTTCTCTTTGCTCTTTTGAGCTGTTCTTGCCATAATATGGAATTGGTCTTTTACAAAATAGGGCTACCTTCTGTATACCACCCCTACCACTACACAAATGATTGGCTCAAACGCATTAAGAAGGAAATAAATTCCACAAATTAACTTTTAATACGGGATCGGTGTCCCTATACCGGGACGGTTGAGCTAACGTGCGCTAATGTGATTAGCATGACGCTGTAAGTAACAGCAAACTTTCTGCTGGGCAGAAAGCTTAACATCTTAGTCTAACTGCACTGTCCAATTTACAGTAGCTATTACAGTGAAAGAATACCATGCTATTGTTTGAGAGTGCACAACAACAAAAAACTTATCACGGCAACTGGTTTGATACATTCACCTCTGAAGGTAAATAATGTACTTACATTCAGTAATCTTGTTCTGATTTGTCATCCTGAGGGTCCCAGGGATAAAATGTAGCATAGTTTTATTTGATGACATACATTTTTATATTCAAATGTAGGAACTGTGTTCTACAGTTTGAACCCCTGCTGTTTCTGGCTCCGCCCAGCCATCTAGATATGTGAAAGTTAGTGTATAAGCTAATGATCCATCATGTATGACATTCCTGGGAGTGTGTAAACTTAAATGTTGTATTACCATTTTATTTTTGTATGTTCTCTATAGTTATGCACTTTAAAATGTATCAATTGACCAATTCGGCACATTTGTGCAGAATTGATTCAAAATCATTTCCGGTATTGCTTCAATTTTCCGGTATTGCTTCATTGCTTCACAATGCTTCACTGGATCAATCTGAAACTTTGCATACACACTGCTGCCATCTATTGGCCCAAATCTGAATTGCACCTAACTGCAATATGATATGATGGCCTTTCTCTTGCATTTCAAAGATGATGGAACAAAAAGAAAAATAGAGAACACATGTTTTTTTGTTTGTATTATCTTTTACCAGATCTATCGTGTTATGTTTTCCTAGAGTAATTTCACATTTCCACAGATTTCTACGTGTTTCCTTTCAAATGGTATCAGGAATATGCATATCCTTTCTTCAGGCTCTAAGCTACAGCCAGTGAGATTTGGGTATGTCATTTTAGGCGAAAATTGAAAAAAAGGGTCTGCTCTATAATAGGTTCACAAGGCACACCTGTTAATTGAAATGCATTCCAGGTGACCACCTCATGAAGCTAGTTGAGAGAATGCCAATAGTGTGCAAAGCTGTCATCAAGGCAAAGGGTGGCTACTTTGAAGAATCTGTTTCACACTTTTTTTGTTACTACATGATTCCGTATGTGTTATTTCATAGTTTTGATGTCTTCACTATTGTTCTAAATAGTAAAAATAAAGAAATACCTTGGTATGAGTATGTGTGTCCAAACGTTTGACTGGTACTGTATGTAAATGTGATTAATTTGCAAAAATGTCTAAAAACCTATTTTTGCTTTGTCATTATGGTATATTGTGTGTAGATTGATGAGGGGAAATAAACAATTTTATAAATTTTAGAATAAGGCTGTAACGTAACAATGTGGAAAAAGTCAAGTGGTCTGAATACTTTACGAATGCACGGTAAGGAAATCAGTCAATTTAAATAAATCATTAGGCCCTAATCTATTTATTTCACATGACTGGACAGGGGTGCAGCCATGGGTAGGCCTTGGAAGGCATAGGCCCACACATTTGGCAGTAAGGCCCAGCCAATCAGAATAATTTTTTCCCCACAAAAAGGCTTTAATACAGACAGAAATAGTTCTCAGCAGCCGCAAACTATCCTGGGCTAATGTGGTTACACGTGGTGTGCGGTTGTGAGGCCAGTTGGACGTAATGCCAAATTCTCTAAAATGATGTTGGAGGCGGCTTATGGTAGAGAAATTAACATTCACATCTCTGGCAACAGCTGTGGTGGACATTCCTTCAGTCAGCATGCCAATTGCACATTCCCTCAAAACTTGTCACATTGTGTTGTGTGACAAAACTGCACATTTTAAAGTGGCCTTTTATTGTCCCCAGCACAAGGTGCACCTGTGCAATGATCATGTTGTTTAGTCAGTTTTTTGATATGCCACACATGTCAGGTGGATGAATTATCTTGCCAAAGGAGAAATGCTCATTAAACAATTTGTGCACAACGTTTGAGGGAAATAAGCTTTTTGTGCATATGGAACATTTCTGTGATTTTGTATTTCAGCTCATAAAACATGGGATCAACAATTTACATGTGTTAGTATATTTTTTTTCAGTGTAGATACAGTTTATACTGTATATGTATTTGCACTAGATCACTTCTCATCACTCTTCTTACCTCTAATATTGCTATGGTGGTAAATTTCTCTTGCACCAAAATAATTTTTAAGATTTTTTTTTTTGTCCCACTGCTGTTGCTTGGCAGCTGGACAGGTCTTTGATGGACTAGGAGTTCTTATTCACTTTACTGGGTAATGGGCCAAATTGGCTGACAAACACTTGAGGAAGCATTCCGCCCAATCAGAGAAAAGCCTTCCTGATTGTCTGGAAATTCATTTCTGTTCCCTGTAATTTGAGAAAAGGACTGAGAGCCCTTATTGCAGTAGGGACACACACTAACACTATCACATACTCATGCGCACGCACGCACGCACACACACACACACACACAGTCCATCACCAAAATTTCTGTTAAAATAAACTCATTTCAAAACGGAAGTGTGTTCTGTCCCTCAGAAACCTGATGAGTGATGAGGTGTGTCGACTAACAGTTTTCGTCCTGATACAACGGCCCCAAACACAGACTAGACAATCGGCCATACTGTCTGTGGCAGCTCCAATGTTGGAGGCTTAAGACATATCACAGAACACCCACTGCTACAACTTCATGTAATGTAATACTTCCCTGAGCCAGACCTCTGATCTGTGTACTGTGTCTGTCTAATGCCCTCTATCATAGTGGATCAGCCATCTGTGGGGATGGTCAAGTCAGAGCACAGCAGCAATCAGTCCCTCTCATCCTGGCTCCTGCATCTGGTGTTCTCCTCTCTCTCTCTCTCCATCGTTCCTCCCCTCTGACCTTCCTCTGCTCTCTCTGGCTCTTATTGAGTCTGTCTTGCCTCTTCTGCTCTGCTGGATCTGTAGAGCATCAACCACTGGCTGGAGTAGCGAAGAGAGAAGGAGAGACAGAGAGAGGGCAAGAGCAGAGAGAAAAGCTGGCAAAGCTCATCAGCCCCCCTATCAGGATTAATTTCCTCCAGACCTGGCTTTGGGAAATGAATGGGTTTTAAGTTCTCCCCGCTTTTTCCCCTCTCCCGCTCTGATTGGCGTTCTATCTTCTTGTTCTCCTTCACTCTCTATCCCTCTCTTTCCCCCACTCTCTCTCTTATTCTCCATCTCTTTCCCCCACTCTCTTTCACTCTCTCCCACTCATTCTCTCACTCCCTTTCTCTCTCGTTCTCTGGATTTATTGCTCATTGTGTCTGTGCTGTTTAAATGGCCACTGTGAGGTTCCCCAACCAGCTGTTAGAAAGTGGAACAGTCAGCAGGATCTGGCCTGCCTCTCTCTGTAACGGCTTTCTTCTTCCTCCTCTGATGAGGAGTAGTAGGAAGGATCGGAAGACCAATGCGCAGCGTGGTACGTATCCATAATGACTTTTAATAGGAATGAATACAACAAAATACAAACTAACAAAGTGAAACAAAAAGGAAAACCGAAAACAGTTCTGTCTGGTGCAGACACACAAAGACTGAAAACAACCACCCACAAAACCCAACAGAAAACAGGCTACCTGAATGTGGTTCCCAATCAGGGACAACGATTGTCATCTGCCTCTGATTGAGAACCATATCAGGCCAAACACAGAAATAGAAAATCATAGAAAAACTAACATAGACAACCCACCCAACTCACGCCCTGACCATACTAAAACAAAAGTAAAAAACAAAGGAACTAAGGTCAGAACGTGACACTCTCGATCCCCAGCTTCCATGACTTCTCTTTCCTCTCTCCCTCCTTCTCTTCTCATACTTTCCTCTCCTCCTCTTTCTTTTCACTCCTTATTTTCCCCCACTGATAGATTGCACTGTTCTGTCAGTCCCTGTTTAGAAGTTTTCTTGAGCATTTGGTCCCCCACCACCTTATGAATGGAAAAAGATACCCTGCCTTTACACTCCACAGAAAACAATGGTGGTGTCAATAATTTACTTCATGATTGTCTCAAGGAAACTTTCAGTTTGTTTCCTACATGTTCTCATTAAAAAGTTTCCTTAGGCCCGCTCCACACTTCCCACTTCCCCTCCTCCTCCTAATAAATGGTTCATATTTAGAACCATATGCCATTAAATTGGAAGTGAGCACTTTGAAAAGGCTCAAAGCTGTCTTACTAGATCAAAACACACTTCATCACTGTGTTGATATGCCGCTTGAAGATAAAACAGCTCATTGTTCTGCAAGTTTTCACTTGTCAATTAAAATCTGCCGCTTTGCACCATCACCCTCCTCCAGTTTTCTGACTCACATACTCCAGCACACTGTCAGGTAGTTTGCCTAGAATAGCAGTTAGTGTATGAGGTCCAGTGGCACAGTACAGTGCACCACCCGACTACAGTACGGTTGGACAATGAACTCTCACCTACCTGGGACACCTTGCGTGGCAGTCTACTTTCCACGCGCTGCTTTTCGTAAGGAAGTGATACGGAGGGGAAGGAGGGAGTGAAAGCCAGAGACTCTTATTGAATACATAAATAACTTCCTTGTTGCGAGCTGTGTTGTTTCGCTGCTAATGGATCTTTCCCACAACACCGTAAATCAACGCATACACACCGAGACACAACACCCCTTCGTACTCTGTGTGTGGAAGAAACACTCTTTCACAGGTAAAGGTACTACTCTGTGATTTCCTTTTCACTCCCTCTTTCTCTTCATTCCTGTTCCGCTCAAGGGCTTTTTCATTCTCCAACACAACAGCACAAACACTATTCAGGTGTACTCTGTCTCTGCCTCCCACTATCCCCTTTCCCCTCTCTTGTAATGGGGCAGTTACTCAACTCAGTGGGGTGGCATTAATCCCTGACTGGTGTCAAAGTCATGGAAAGTTCAAAGCTGGCTGGGCGGCCGCACTTCCTCTTCACAGTACAGTAGTGTCCGGAGCACCTTAAACTTCAGATGACTTCCCAGGCTTCCAGAGCCCCACTGTGATGGCTGCTTCTGAATTAGAAATCTTGAAGTATATATATTTTTTTCTCTAAAATGACTGTACTTACCTACCAGACGACAGAGGAATTCACTTTCTACATAGAGTCAATTAACTGAGTTAAATTAATCTAGCACATACTGTACTCTGCACTTACACATCTGTCATGACTGTGGGGTGAGGATCACAATGGGTCAGATCAGCTTGGCAATGGCTGACAATAACCAGACTCTCTCCCAGCCACAAAGGGTTGGAGGAGGGAACTGCCGGGTTGACAGCTCACACTCGGTTGTAAATTAAGTCGGGGAGACTCTCTCTCTTGCTCTTTTGTATCAACCAAAGGAATGTCTTTGTTCACAGACAATTTTGCCCGCCCAAAACTCTAACGTCCAAAAAGTGATAATGGAACAATATTTGTAACACAACAATGTGGTAAATGGTCAGTGGGGAGATGTAGAAAACTAATATCATATTGTTTTTCATTTTGTGATGTTATTAAAAACTGTATGGACCAAATACTGTAACTTGGAAAGGATATCCCATTTATCTTTATCTGTCAAGTTGTCATTCAATACTTTGTGCAAATGATATAAAAAAAATATGAACGTGTTTTTGTTAAGATACGAATGTGATTTTAGGAGTCATAAGAGATAACTTCTAATCATATCCTTTGCACATTAAATAGCCATGCCCGAGGGAGGCCAGAGAGCTTGTCAGCATGACGGAATGCCCCTTTTTACCAAGAGTGCATAAAGGCTTGGAAGAGGAATCAACCTTTAGACCAGGAAACGTGAGGCGTAGAGCTACACGTTTGAAATGGTCGGAACTCTCAACCTTAATATGAGGTGAAGAAAATTAACTTATCAGACCAGGACATGGCCAGTCTGCAGCGTTGCGTGTAAAGTGGTTCAAACTCTGATTATCCACACGAGGTGGAGAAAGGAGAAAACTCCCCTCTCAGACAATCACTAAGAGGAAGTTCTGAGGAAACATCCCATGGAGACCGGACAACTAAGAAGAAGGACATTGTGACCTCTGGTGGGCAATCAGAGTATGTACAAGTGACCCACAGGAAAGGCCCACCAACAACTTTCCGAGAAGGCTTGGTTCCGACCGAGATAAACAACGAGCAAAGGCATTTCACACATAAATACATTCATTATTTCTTATTCCAAACAGACGGTGGTTCATAAGCAAAGTATATGATTAATGTGAGGACAGTCCTAGAATGTATCCCCCCCTTCCATCTATGTTGTAACAAGCCGTCATATCTTTTTAGTCCACTATGGACCTTTGTCTCATGTAAAGGGTGTATGTTTATTCTGTGTTATTATTTAGCTAGCTAGTAAATAAATAATTAAACCAATTTGTGTAGTACTGAATAATGAGCTAGGCTGGGGTTTTTGCAGATTCAAGAATGTTACGAATGGTCAGAATTATAATTTGATAAGAGGTAATGAGATAAGATTACTGTTTATCGATGTTATACGTAAAGACCTTATACAGTTTAATTCGGGAGATGATAACTCTCTAAACAACTTTTTCCGTGGTGCCCCAAATAAATAACAGTCATCAGGTTAATGAAAGTAAAGTCACAACACATCCTTCCTGCTATTCATTTAGTGCAGCTGTGGCATCCTAACCACTCCTTCTTAACTTCTACACCTAAGGTTTCCTCATTTAATTAACTGGCCTTTCACTGAACATGGCGTGGAGGCTGAAGTAATGAGTCCGATTGATTCACACAGTGATAGTTCATCCCTGGTCTTTGTTAGGGGGGCTGACCTGAGCCTGATCCCATCTCTCTTCTCTCTCTGCAGGGTGACACTCACACCTTGGTCCCTCCTCACCCGGCTCTCCATGCCTCACTAACCCCGGGAACGGAGTTTGCAATTGCTGAAGCCCTCAGGCGGAAAAGGTTCATTACAGGGAGGAGCTAGTTAGTGAACCTTGACCTCTGTCAAATGCAGCCATCATCTCCATAGGTGTAGTCCCCTCTGCAGGCTGTGTAGGGTTATTTATAACAGGTCCAAGTTTATCTCCCTCTCTGTCTCTGTCTCTCTCTCTCTTGTTCACACTCTGTTTCTTTATCTCCCTCTTCACACTTGGACTCTCTCTCTTTCTCCCCCCTTCTCTCTCCACACAGAAGCTGTCCAGCACTGTAATTACCGTAGAGAGAGATACAGGGAGAGGGAGAGAGGGGTGGGGTCAGAGGTGACGTGAGCATTGGTCCTCGTGGCAGAGCATGCCGCCATTAATGATGTATGAATGGAGAGTACCAGCGGGACCTGCCAAGAAGAGATAGTAATGACGGGGAGCTAATTAGCGTTTAGTGAAATGCCTCTACCGCCGCACGCTTCTTTCTCACTGACCTTATAGCGACTCTCTTCACTGGTCTCTGTCTCCCTGCGTACAGGCTGTCAATCAGCCGCTCAGAACTGATGATCTCGTCATTCTGTTAGTAGGAGGCTATGTTAGGGCTATAGCTACTGGGTTCCCTAGCCATTTACAGTACACAGCAGAAAAGCCAATGACTAGCTTACTGTACTTGATGTATGATATCTACAACAGAGCGGTGTGGCAAATATTGTATTATTACCTCTTGTTGTAGGATATTTGTGAATTATACTGAAGTTACTAATTACTAATGTGTTTTGACAATCATGTTGGGAAATCCTAGTCTAATAATAAAATATAACCCATACGTAACTAGACAACAAACAAGCAATTCAAAACATATATGACACAGGTCAAGGCAACTTTCCTGACACAAATGTAACAACCCCTACTATTTGAGCTGATACGTAACTTCCTTTTCTCCACAGTGAGTCACAGTCAGCTACACAATAGCATTGAGGCAGTAGCTAGCAAAAGGTAGGCTAAGTGCTTTTCCCAAGAATTCACCTCCCTTTATCATTCACAGAACCAATAGATAAGTAATATACTGTACTGTATGATCTTCACTGAAAAAAATATGTTTCTGACTTCACTGTTTTTTATATTCACTTCTTTTCACATGGGAACATTTTACTGCAGTAAAATAGAGGTGGGTATGACACTATATATTACTCTGTATAGATGTTCTATTTGGTCTGATAAACCAAAACGTACAACTTCCAAAGGTGATAAAATGCTGTTGCTCTCCCTTCTATAGCTAGCTTGATAATGAATGAAGTAACCAAAATAAGTTAGTTCTCAAAGTCATTAGCACACAGTTCTGACAAGGTTGAAGGTGGACTTTCCCATCACCACTGTTTGTGATGACTAAGGTTATTTTACCCCCCCCACCCTGTCCACTGATATCCTGGTCAGCCCCTTTCCTCTAAACCTACACACACTCATTAAAATAGGCTGTAGAAAATTCAGAATAAAACCGCTGAGTCTAGCTTGTCTGGCATGTGGCAGGGCTGAAAGGAGGAACATCTCAGAATGGAGAAACAGCTTCGTCTTTGTCAAGGCTAGGCAGTCCTCTGGAGGTGACACTATCACGGACACTTAAAGATGCAAGCTTAGTAGTTTTACTATCCCTCCTCCTCCGTCTGCCCTGAATCTTCCGAGGTCAGAGCCCTCATTTGCACAACTTCGTCCACTGCATAAGCGAAGGAGGAAGCTGCATATTCCCAGCTATTAAAATGTGTATGGTCATTGACATTAAAAACACTCATTGATAAGTAGAAACTATGGAGCAGTGTAGCTGATTTTAGGCTCTGAGAAATTAACATTAATACAGTTAAACAAAGCTAAAAACATTATCTTCATAATATTCGATTAGTCATATATCAACAAGGGATGGACAAGGAATGCCACTAACAAGAGAGAGGGTGGTGGTTTTCAAATAATGACCTCCCACACGGAAACAATCCAAAGCCTCTCTCTCACAGTCTGAGTTCATGACCCTACCAGGACAGAGCCGCCTCTAACCTTTCCACCAATCCTACACATTTTTGCAATGCGTAGAAACAATGTTGCAGTTTTAAAGCTACTTTCCTGCAATTCAATTTTGCTATGGGTCGGAGAGAAACATTTCTAAACATTTTAGCTTGACTTATGCCATGTTCATACAATATCTCGGTAACTAACAAAATCAATGCACTACCACATTTTGAAATTGCAACATTGTGTATTCTAACTCCCAACAGTAACTAGAGACTCCGACTTAGTTACTTTTTGGGGGGTTGGGGGCCCCCTAGCGGCTGCGGGGCCCTACGCACTGCACATAGTCTGCATATAGGCGAGGTGGCGGTACCGGAGTGCCAAGTCTAGGACAAAAAGGCTTCTAAACAGTTTTTACCCCCAAGCCATAAGACTCCTGAACAGGTGACCAAATGGTTACCCGGACTATTTGCGCTGTGTGCCCCCCCAACCCCTCTTTTATGCTGCTGCTACTCTCTGTTTATCTTATATGCATAGTCACTTTAAATATACATTCATGTACATACTACCTAAATTGGCCCGACCAACCAGTGCTCCCGCACATTGGCTAACCGGTCTATCTGCATTGTGTCCCACCACCCACCAACCCCTCTTTTTACGCTTCTGCTACTCTCTGTTCATCATATATGCATAGTCACTTTAACGATACATACATGTACATACTACCTCAATAAGCCTGACTAACAGGTGTCTGTATATAGCCTTGCTACTCTTTTTTCAAATGTATTTTTACTGTTGTTTTATTTCTTTACTTACCCACGCACGCACGCACGCACGCACGCACGCACGCACGCACGCACGCACGCACGCACGCACGCACGCACGCACGCACGCACGCACGCACGCACGCACACACACACACACACACACACACACACACACACACACACACACACACACACACACACACACACACACACACACACACACACACACACACACACACACACACACACACACACACACACACACACACACACACACACACACACACACACACACACACACACACACACACACACACCTTTTTTCCCCGCACCATTGGTTAGAGCCTGTAAGTAAGCATTTCACTGTAAGGTCTACACCTGTTGTATTCGGCGCACGTGACAAATAAACTTTGATTTGATTTGGCACTTGATATAGATATGTTTGGGGTCACTTAGAAATGTCCTTGTTTTTAAAAGAAAAGCACATTTTTGTGCATTAAAATAACATCAAATTGATCAGAAATACAGTGTAGACATTGCTAATGTTGTAAATGAGTATTGTAGCTGGAAACGGCAGATTTTTTTAAATGGAATATCTACATAGGCGTACAGAGGCCCATTATCAGCAACCATCACTCATGTGTTCCAATGGCACGCTGTGTTAGCTAATCCAAGTTTATCATTTTAAAAGGCTAATTGATCATTAGAAAACCCTTTTGCAATTATTTTAGCACAGCTGAAAACTATTGTTCTGATTAAAGAAGCAATAAAACTGGCCTTCTTTAGACTAGTTGAGTATCTGGAGCATCAGCATTTGTGGTTTTGATTACAGGCTCAAAATGGCCAGAAACAAAGACCTTTCTTCTGAAACTCATCAGTCTATTCTTGTTCTGAGAAATGTAGGCTATTCCATGAGAGAAATTGCCAAGGAACTGAAGTTCTCGTACAACGCTGTGTACTACTCCCTTCACAAAACAGAGCAAACTGGCTCTAACCAGAATAGAACGAGGAGTGGGAGGCCTTGGTGCACAACTGAGCAAGAGGACAAGTACATTAGAGTGTCTAGTTTGAGAAACAGACACCTCACAAGTCCTCAACTGGCAGCTTCATTAAATAGCACCTGCAAAACACCAGTCTCAACGTCAACAGTGAAGAGGCAACTGGCTGGAGCACCTCCAGGGGCACCGGTGTTCACTCCACATGAGTGAGTGGTGGCTGGACCGGCGGCCGTGACACCCATGCCAATTAAGGATGCTGCACCGCCTGATATATAGGATATTTCTGGTTGATCCTGTGGTACTTAGGGAGGGGAGATGAAGTCCAGGCATTGGGGTGCCTCAAGTAGCCAGGAAAAGGCTGGGGAGTTGGTGAGTTCTGGACAGGAGGGGGACTCAGGACCGCCGCTGCAAGGCCTGTGTGCCTCCGTAGTGCCGTGTATTCCTACTGTTGACACCTGAGTTGCTCCAGGCTCTGTTCCCTGACGGTGACAATGTGACAGTAGGCAGACAGAACCCCCATGACGGGCCTCTCCATGGCCTCGATGTGCTGGACGTCCCAGTCCTTCCCTTCTCGCCAGCGTGTGTGCCTGGTCTGGGAGATGGCATGTGGCATTAACTGCATGCTATCGCTACTGGTCATAGTCCAGGACAATTGCACCTATCTGGCTCGAACGACCATGAAAAAGTGTGCCACAAACTGATGGTGGTCTCGAAAGAAGTGCCAGTTTAGAATTTCGGTACAATTGTCCCAGCGTTCCGGTTAGAGGACGGAAATGACCAGTCGGAGACCGGTGTACAGAACATATGTTTATCCAGCAGACAGGAAGTGGACTAGTGAAAGAGTATAGTAATAGGTTTTTCTGTAATGGATGCACTAAGATAGGGAAAGTCCAGTGGAGGATGGGGTCCATAGTTGAGTGGTCTAGCTGTGTGAATGTCCTATTAAGTACAATACTGTCATTTAAAAAAAATGTAATGGTGAAAAATAAGCAAAAATTGCTTTTTAGCAAAGAGCTGTCTAAGAGTGGTCAGAGTGGGGAGGGGAAAACTGAAAACGAGCTATTATTGTCAGAGATTTGAAACCCTCTTTTTTGTTGTCTATAAACCCTTTACACTCATACCCATATATGGGTTGAGAATGGCAGATTTGGGCACTTATAAGAGCGTAAATTGGAACGTACAGTTGAAGTCGGAAGTTTACATACACCTTAGCCAAATACATTTAAACTCAGTTTTTCACAATTCCTGACATTCAATCCTAGTACAAATTCCCTGTCTTAGGTCAGATAGGATCACAACTTTATTTTAAGAATGTGAAATGTCAGAATAATAGTAGAGAGAATGATTTATTTCAGCTTTTATTTCTTTCATCACATTCCCAGTGGGTCAGAAGTTTACATACACTCAATTAGTATTTGGTAGCATTGCCTTTAAAATTGTTTAACTTTGGTCAAACGTTTCGGGTAGCATTCCACAAGCTGCCCACAATAAGTTGGGTGAATTTCGGCCCATTCCTCCATACAGAGCTGGTGTAACCAAGTCAGGTTTGTAGGCCTCCTTGCTCACACACGCTTTTTCTGTTCCCCCCCCACAAATTTTCTATAGGATTGTCCATTTGGAAGACCCATTTGCGACCAAGCTTTAACTTCCTGACTGATGTCTTGAGATGTTGCTTCAATATATCCACATAATTTTCCTCCGTCATGATGCCATCAATTTTGTGAAATGCACCAGTCTCTCCTGCAGCAAAGCACCCCTACAACATGATGCTGCCACCCCCGTGCTTCACGATTGGGATGGTGTTCTTTGGCTTGCAAGCCTCCCCCTTTTTCCTCCAAACATAACGATGGTCATTATGGCCAAACAGTTCTATTTTTGTTTCATCAGACCAGAGGACATTTCTCCAAAAAGTACGATCTTTGTACCCATGTGCAGTTGTAAACTGTAGTCTGGCTTTTTTAGGGCGGTTTTGGAGCAGTGGCTTCTTCCTTACTGAGCGGCCTTTCAGGTTATGTTGACATAGGACTCGTTTTACTGTGGATATTGATATTTTTGTACCTGTTTCCTCCAGCATCTTCACAAGGTCCTTTGCTGTTGTTCTGGGACTGATTTTCACTTTTCGCACCAATGTATGTTCATCTCCAGGAGACAGAACGGGTCTCCTTCCTAAGCGTTATGATGGCTGCGTGCTCCCATGGTGTTTATACTTGCGTACTTGTAACGGCGTTCCTCCTCCTCTTCATCCGAAGAGGAGGAGCATGGATTGAACCAAAATGCAGCGTTGGAATAAGACATAATGAATTTATTGAACAAGACAAAACGAACTATACTTGACAACTAAACAAAATAACAAACCGAATGTAGACAGACTTGGACCACGAACTTACATGAAACACGAAGAACGAACGAACAAGTACTTACTACAAACAAAACGACGAACGAACGAAACAGTCCCGTATGGTGCAAACATAGACACAGACACAGGAGACAACCACCCACAAACAAACAGTGTGAAAACACCTACCTTAATATGGCTCTCAATCAGAGGAAATGAAAACCACCTGCCTCTAATTGAGAGCCATATCAGGTCACCCTTAAACCAACATAGAAACAGAAAACATAGACTGCCCACCCAAACTCACGTCCTGACCAGCTAACACATACACAAACTAACAGAAAACAGGTCAGGAACGTGACATAACCCCCCCCTCAAGGTGCGTACTCCGAACGCACCACCAAAAGTCTAGGGGAGGGTCTGGGTGGGCATCTGACCACGGTGGTGGCTCAGGCTCTGGGCGAGGTCCCCACCCCACCATAGTCAATCCCAGCTTACGTCTCCCCCTTAGAATGACCACCCTCATCTTACACCCACTTAATTTGAATGGTAACCTTAATATAAGGGGCAGCACCGGGACAAGGGGCAGCACCGGGATAAGGTAGCTCAGGACAGAGATATAGCACAGGACAGAGAGGTAGGTCAGGATAGAGAGGTAGCTCAGGATAGAGGGGCAACTCCGGACTGAAGGGCAGCTCCGGACAGAGAGACAGCTCTGGACTGAGGGGCAGTTCTGGATAAATGGCCGCTCTGGGCTGAGGGGCAGCTCATGACTGGCTGACGGCTCTGGACGCTCATGGCTGGCTGACGGCTCTGGATGCTCATGGCTGGCTGACGGCTCTGGACGCTCATGGCTGGCTGACGGCTCTGGACGCTCATGGCTGGCTGACGGCTCTGGACGCTCATGGCTGGCTGACGGCTCTGGACGCTCATGGCTGGCTGACGGCTCTGGACGCTCATGGCTGGCTGACGGCTCTGGACGCTCATGGCTGGCTGACGGCTCTGGACGCTCATGGCTGGCTGACGGCTCTGGACGCTCATGGCTCACTGGCGGCTCTGGCAGATCCTGTCTGGTTGGCGGCTCTGGCAGATCCTGTCTGGTTGGCGGCTCTGGCAGATCCTGTCTGGTTGGCGGCTCTGGCAGATCCTGTCTGGTTGGCGGCTCTGGCAGATCCTGTCTGGTTGGCGGCTCTGGCAGATCCTGTCTGGTTGGCGGCTCTGGCAGATCCTGTCTGGTTGGCGGCTCTGGCAGATCCTGACTGACGAATGGCTCTAGCGGCTCCTGACTGACTAACGGCTCTGACGGCTCGGGACAGACGGACGGCTCTAATGGCTCGGGACAGACGGACGGCTCAGACGGCGCTGGGGAGACGGATGGCTCAGACGGCGCTGGGGAGACGGATGGCTCAGACGGCGCTGGGGAGACGGATGGCTCAGACGGCGCTGGGGAGACGGATGGCTCAGACGGCGCTGGGGAGACGGATGGCTCAGACGGCGCTGGGGAGACGGATGGCTCAGACGGCGCTGGGGAGACGGATGGCTCAGACGGCGCTGGGGAGACGGATGGCTCAGACGGCGCTGGGGAGACGGATGGCTCAGATGGCGCTGCGGAGACGGATGGCTCTGGCTGATCCTGTCTGGCGGAAGGCTTTGGCTGCTCCTGTCTGGCGGAAGGCTCTAGCGGCTCCTGTCTGGCGGAAGGCTCTAGCGGCTCCTGTCTGGCGGAAGGCTCTGTAGGCTCATGGCAGACGGGCGGCTTTGCAGGCTCATGGCAGACGGGCGGCTTTGAAGCCTCAATACAGGCGGGCAGTTCATGCGGCGCTTGGCAGACGGACAGTTCAGGCGCCGTTGGGCAGACGGCAGACTCTGGCCGGCTGAGACGCACTGTAGGCCTGGTACGTGGTGCCGGAACTGGAGGCACCGGACTGGAGACACGCACTTCAAGCCTAGTGCGGGGAGCAGGGACAGGGCACACTGACCTCTCGAAGCGCACTATAGGCCTGGTGCGTGGTAACGGCACTGGTGGTACCGGGCTAAGGGCACGCACCTCAGGGCGAGTGCGGGGAGAAGGAACAGTGTGTACAGGACTCTGGAGACGCACAGGTGGCTTAGTGCGTGGTGCCGGAACTGGAGGCACTGGGCTGGAGACACGCACCATAGGAAGAGTGCGTGGAGGAGGAACAGGGCTCTGAAGACGCACTGGAAGCCTGGTGCGTGGTGTAGGCACTGGTGGTACTGGGCTGGGGCGGGGAGGTAGCGCCGGAAATACCGGACCGTGCAGGCGTACTGGCTCCCTTGAGCATTGAGCCTGCCCAACCTTAACTGGTTGAATGCTCCCCGTCGCCCGCCCAGTGCGGGCAGGTGGAATAACCCGCACCGGGCTATGTAGGCGAACCGGGGACACCATGCGTAAGGCTGGTGCCATGTAAGCCGGCCCGAGGAGACGCACTGGAGACCAGACGCGTTGAGCCGGCCTCATGACACCTGGCTCAATGCCCAATCTAGCCCTACCAGTGCGAGGAGGTGGAATAACCCGCACCGGGCTATGCACACGTACAGGAGACACCGTGCGCTCTACTGCGTAACACGGTGTCTGCCCGTACTCCCGCTCTCCACGGTAAGCCTGGGAAGTGGGCGCAGGTCTCCTACCTGCCCTTGGCCCCCTTACCTCTTAGCCCCCCCCCAAGAAATTTTTGGGGTCTCTTCTCGGGCTTCCAGCCACGTCTCCTTGCTGCCTCCTCATACCACCGCTCTTGGGCTCTCGCTGCCTCCATCTCCTCACGAGCGCGGCGATATTCCCCAATGTGAGCCCAGTGTCCTTTTCCCTCCAATACTTCCTCCCAAGTCCATGAGTCCTGATTTCTTGGCCGCTGCTCAAACTTGCGCTGCTTGGTTCTGGATTGGTGGGTGGTTCTGTAACGGCGTTCCTCCTCCTCTTCATCCGAAGAGGAGGAGCATGGATTGAACCAAAATGCAGCGTTGGAATAAGACATAATGAATTTATTGAACAAGACAAAACGAACTATACTTGACAACTAAACAAAATAACAAACCGAATGTAGACAGACTTGGACCACGAACTTACATGAAACACGAAGAACGAACGAACAAGTACTTACTACAAACAAAACGACGAACGAACGAAACAGTCCCGTATGGTGCAAACATAGACACAGACACAGGAGACAACCACCCACAAACAAACAGTGTGAAAACACCTACCTTAATATGGCTCTCAATCAGAGGAAATGAAAACCACCTGCCTCTAATTGAGAGCCATATCAGGTCACCCTTAAACCAACATAGAAACAGAAAACATAGACTGCCCACCCAAACTCACGTCCTGACCAGCTAACACATACACAAACTAACAGAAAACAGGTCAGGAACGTGACAGTACTATTGTTTGTACAGATGAACGTGGTACCTTCAGGCGTTTGGAAATTGCTCCCAAGGATGAACCAGACTTGTGGAGGTCTACATTTTTTTTCTTCTGAGGTCTTGGCTGATTTCTTTTGATTTGACCATGATGTCAAGCAAAGAGGCACTGAGTTTGAAGGTAGGCCTTGAAATACATCCACAGGTACAACTCCAATTAACTCAAATGATGTCAATTAGCCTATCAGAAGCTTCTAAAGCCATGACATAACTTTCTCTGGAATTTTCCAAGCTGTTTAAAGGCACAATCAAGTTAGGTTATGTAAACTTTTGACCCACTGGAATTGTGATACAGTGAATTTAAATTAAATAATCTGTCTGTAAACAATTGTTGGAAAAATGACTTGTGTCATGCACAAAGTAGATGTCCTAACCGACTTGCCAAAACTATAGTTTGTTAACAAGAAATTTGTGGAGAGGTTGAAAAACAAGTTTTAATGACTCCAACCTAGGTGTATGTAAACTTCCGACTTCAACTGTAGCCAATATGCTTTACATGTCGTCACATCTCTGGCTGTGCGCTTCCCAGCGCTGCATGGGTTTTGACTTACAGCTGTTCTGTGCTTGAGCAACCTGCGCAACAAAATCTTGCCCCCATCCCTCCTGGTAATTGGGCAACGTTTGCACATTTTTTGTTGTCGGAGTGAGGGAAATGCTGTAAATTAAGAGGACTCAATGTATTTTGAATGATGAAACATTGAGGATTATAATAAATACAGCTTTGATGTCATTCTAGCAAGCGAAACACCTGTTAGTCCAAATCTGCACTTCACATTTCCAAATTTTTAAACTTATGCCATGTACAGTGTCAACGTTTATGATCACTATGTTTGATGTACACATGGCATCATTCCCTGGCTTATTTTCAACAGAATGAGCCTATGTTTGTTTATTTTTGAAGAAAATTAGCCGCGGCACACGCATCTGAATGCACTCATGACTCCTTTCTATGCGCACCAAAATTACATTTCTCTAAATTGCCTTGTGAAAGCCTAACACTGTAAGATCATATTTTATAACTTTGCTGGTTATGTTGGCAATAGAACAAACTTTGAAATCATGCACACCTGACCCAGATTGTGATTTATAATGGACTGGTCTTGAATGGAAACAAATCTGCCCAATTAGCTGATTGATTTTCCATACACTCACTACTTTCGACACACCCACTTGCTCATACTCCAGTCGCCATATTGGGCTGCAGCTACCCATACGTCAATGGCGCGGGCTCAACTAGCATGCAGCCAGTTCACATAGAGCGCTGGTACGTAAAGACAGATTAACAATAGCCTAAGAAACATTTACAAACATTGATATTTAGCAACATTGTAGCTTATAAGACTCTGCCGTTTGTTCTTTACAATACACATTGTTTGATGGGACCAATGATAACTTAGCAAACAATGTTTGTAGCAAACACTTAGTCTATTCATGTGAAGAGAAATGGAGGGAAAACTCAGACATGTCACGATACCTTTGGAATCTAGATTTAAAAAAAACATTCGTCGTTCCACCTGTCGGTGACCTGCAAGCTGCAGAATTAAATCCACAACAACACACTGCTGAGGGTTATCCTACTCAGGGTTTTCTAAAGCTAACCAGCTTCAGTTAACTTCACATTCCAGCTCAGGCTTCATCAGTACTACGACGGTGGATATTGCTCGTCCACCTGCCACTAACTCTAGCATGCAAGCTTGTAAATGCGTGTGCATGTCGCACATGGCTTGTTGAATGCCGAACTCTTCATTGAGACAATGCTGAAACATCAATCAATGGTCAGTGACACATTTCCATATGTGCCGAAATCAAAATGAAAGAAAAGTTACCTTGCAAATTCAGCTGGCTATGGTGGGAAATAGGGTTTTTGAAGTACCTTCTTTACTTTATTACTTATCGTTAATTCTGTCTTTGGTGTGCTTTTCAATTTACGAGCACCTTTTTTTTGTGAAGTCATACAAAAATGTTACATTGTGTGAAGTTTAAAATACATTCTGTCATTACTAAATGTGTAATGTGATATATTTTAACATTAAAATGTTTGAAAAAAACAACATTTGATTAATAAAATATTTAATCAGTCGTCTTCCTCAAATGAAAGGGATGATGGTGCAATCTTTGCAAGAGGGAGGGAATCTGATTTAATTGGTTCTCGACTAGTGGCTCAGTCATTTCATTCAGAGTAAGTGGAGTTAGCTGTGAGTTAGTTCTGAAGGATTCGTTGCCATAGAAATGTACCTGGCTAAAAGGTGAAACACTTTCGTATGACCGGTTATCCCGCTTACTCCTCAAACCTGCTTTGTAGGATACCCCTCCGGTGAATTGCATTCTAGTCCACCTGACTGTGGGGGTATGTTTATTCGTGGTTCTTAAAATGGAAATTAGGTTTTGGAAGGGCCTTCTATTCTGCTTTACTACTGTGTAGGCTATTTTCACCCTGCAGCATTCAGATGATATTTTTTAATGACTGCCAATTCGGGTCCAACTCTTGGACCTTGGTTTGGAATATTCTGCTTCCATTATGACCCCAATTTCAGAAGAGGCATTCTCCTGATTGTTTCCACATTCTGGGATATTGGAAAGTGAATGAACGGAGGAGAGGAGCACAATGAGTCTGCCCCTCCCCTGCTCCTTCATTAACTGCTGGAATACTATACAAAATACCATGTACATTTTCCTGCAGCCTTCTCCTGTAGAAAGAATGGAATAATGCTATTGTCGTGGTGGTGATTTGATTTATTGCAGAGAGAAAGTGTGTACAATGAGACCCTCTGCCCCTCTTGCTCATTATTCATCTACATTTTCCAAAGAGTGTATTTTTGTGCCGGCTACCTTTGTGTTGCTTTGTATTTTGGTCCTCATGGCAGACTAGTATTTTGTTCTTTAATTTACGGGACACAAAGGACACAATAAGACGCTGACATTGCCTGACATTTCAGGGCTCCCTACGTGCAACGGAGATTAAATAAAGTCCATTCATATTTCAAAGAGGGAAACGGCACAATTTTCTGCTTATTACAGAGTTATGTTCTTGTTTTAAGAGTGGGACCATTCAGAGTGAATTTGTAATAAAAAATAAAAACAAAGGCTATTGGTGAGGTTGGCAGACAGAACAGCCGTTCATCCAACTGTTTGAACAACAGGGGGAAACAATGTCATGTGACCTACTAGTTTAAAGCTTTGTTTTTTAAGGGTTGGCTATTGGTTATTTTTGACTGTGCTATTTCCAGTGTAACGTTAAGCCTTTGAATAGATGGACAGGATTGCAGTACTTATTTTCTTAACTCCCTGTGGCGCATAAATCTACTGCAAGACCACATCATGCTAGGCTGTCTCTAGCAATCTTTGCCCTAGGTATGTACTGTATAGTAACCCCAGGTGTAAAATACTAAATAATGGCTACTCGTCAGAAAGTATTAAATTGTCAAGAGGAGTAAAACAAGGCTGTCCACTATCGGCATATCTATGTATTATGGCCATCGAAATGTTGGATATTAAAATCAGATCAAACAATAATATCAAGAAATCCAGGGCTTAAAAACAAAGGTGTCATTGTATGCTAACGATTTATGTTTTCTTTCTGCAATTTGGATCCCCGCATAGCCTCATAGAGGATATAGATAATTTTTCTAACCTTTCTGGATTAAAACTGAATTATGAAAAGTGCCCCATATTAAGTATTGGATCTAAAAAAAAAAATACAACTTTTGCATTACCGTGTAGTTTACCAATAAAATGATCCGGTGAAGTGGACATATTCGGTATTCATATCCCGAAAGAAAGAAATGAACTCACTACAATACATTTTATGTCACGTTCCTGACCTTATTTTCCTTTGTTTAGTCTTGTTTAGTTGGTCAGGACGTGAGCTGGGTGGGCATTCTATGTTATGTGTTTCTATGTTGGGTTCATTCAACTAGCCTGATATGGTTCTCAATCAGGGGCAGGTGTTTTACGTTTCCTCTGTTTGAGAACCATATTAAGGTAGGCTGTTCTCACTGTTTGTTTGTGGGTGATTGTTGCTGTGTCTGTGTTTGTTCGCCACACGGTACTGTTTCGTTCCTGTTCGTGCGTTCATGTTTTATGTTCTCATGTTCAGGTCTGTTCACATCGTTTTGTAGTTTATCAAGTGTTTTTCGTCTTCGTTGATATTATTAAAAGTATGTATTCAAACCACGCTACATTTTGGTCCGATCCTTGCTCCTCCTCAGACAAGGAGGAGGACGAGCATTACATTTTAATAGAAAGTTAGCCAAATTAGATAAGATTTTGCAACCATGGAAAGGACAACACCTGTATATTTGTGGAGAAATCAGCCTGATTAATTATTTAGTCATATCTGAGTTGACCTATTTACTTATGGCCCTGCCTATGCCTAACAACTTGCTTTTTTAAATTAAATGAGCTAGAAACATTTTACGGGCCTATTTATATAATTAAATTAATTTGGAGGGCAGAAATTATTAAATATTAAAGGTCTGGACCTCTCACTAATGGCTTCATTCATCCAAAAACTATACTTAAACCTTAAGGATCAGCCCCTTTTAAAAAAGAATTTGGGCCTAAAATAACATACCCAAATCTAACTGCCTGTAGCTCAGGCCCTGATGCAAGGATATGCATTTTCTTGGTAATATTTGAAAGGAAACACTTTGAAGTTTGTGGAAATGTGAAAGGAATGTAGGAGAATATAACACATTAGATCTGATAAAAGATAATACAAAGAAAAAAACTACCGTAAAAAAAAAAAAAAGATTGTACCATCATCGTTGAAATGCAAGAGAAAGGCCATCATGTATTATTCCAGCCCAGGTGCAATTTAGATATTGGCCACTAGATGGCAGTAGTGTATGTGCAACGAGGTAGGCTGATCCAATGAACCATTGCATTTCTGTTAAAAATTGTTTCAAGACTGCCCAAATATGCCTAATTTGTTTATTAATAACTTGTCATGTTCAAAACTGTGCACTCTCCTCAAACAATAGCATGGTATTCTTTCACTGTAATAGCTACTGTAAATTGAATTGAATTGAAGATTAAGATTAAGATTACAAGAATTTAAGCTTTCTGACAATATCAGACATGTTTATGTCCCGGGAAATGTTCTTGTTACTTTCAACCTCATGATAATTGCATTAGCCTACGTTAGCTCAACCGTCCCGCAGGGGACCCACCAATCCTGAAGAAGTTCCGAACTGGTTCTCTAGCAGTTTAACAAGAATGGCTCACCCCGTGTTGAAGAATGGTATTTTTCCTTCATTCAGATTACAAACTCTCACTTTTGGTTATTTGAAAATGAAATCATCTCCAAAATATTGCTAATTTTTACCAAGCAATAGAAAGCTAGTTGCAATTTCAGTCTAGTCCACCAGAAAAGACAGAACAAATATCAGAACAAATATTAGAACAATTATTAGGGTTAAACTCAAATATACCAATTGATTTAAAAAAAACATTATAAAAATAAAACAAGTATAATCTTTGTCAATTATATTATAAATAGGACTGGTGCAGCATTACCGCACAAATGGAGGAGGCAAGTGGAAAGGGGACCAGCTAAACCTCTGCAGATTTAGCTGCGAAGACAGAATCATTGGATGTTTTGGTACTGCCCACATGTAGCTTGTTTTTGGTCGCAGAATCAGGAATTGCGGAAAAAAATCTATATTTACATGGAGAAAACTCTGCAAATAGCACTGCTGGGTGATTTGATAAGTCATAGCCAATCAATAATATAACAATACTCTTAGCAAAGGTGTTTACTGTATCTTTATTTTACAATCTGTAGAATCTATGAGAATAGAAACGTTCAGAACTTTTGTGAAACATCACAGCACAATGGAAAAATACATGGGAGGGGTTGAGAGTAGCTGAAGGCTGGGACTATAAACAAACAAAAGATAACTCATGTAAAATATACTGTCTGTGAAATGTATGTGGTATGTATAAGCTGAAAGTGGAAGCCTAAGTATTGTTGTCCATTAGTTTACTCCAATTAGGTGAGGAGTGGTAGGGATAGGGGGAAAAATTAAGAAGCCTAGTGGTTAGAGCGTTGGGCCAGTAACCGAAAGGTTGCTAGATCGATTCCCCGAACTGACAAGGTAAAAATCTGTCGTTCTGCCCCTGAACAAGGCAGTTAACCCACTAGTTAAATAAAGGTTTCATTAAAAAAAAAATATATATATATATACAGTTGAAGTCGGAAGTTTATATACACCTAGGTTGGAATCATTAAAACTCGTTTTTAAACCACTCCACACATTTCTTGTTAACAGACTATAGTTTTGGCAAGTCGGTTAGGACATCTACTTTGTGCATGACACAAGCCATTTTTCCAACAATTGTTTACAGACAGATTATTTCACCTATAATTCACTGTATCACAATTCCAGTGGGTCAGAAGTTTACATACACTAAGTTGACTGTGCCTTTAAAGAGCTTGGAAAATTCCAGAAAATTATGACATGGCTTTAGAAGCTTCTGACAGGCAAATTTACATCATTTGAGTCACTTGGAGGTGTACCTGTGGATGTATTTCAAGGCCTACCTTCAAACTCAGTGCCTCTTTGCTTGACATCATGGGAAAATCAAAAGAAATCAGTCAAGACCTCAGAAAGAAAATGTAGACCTTTACAAGTCTGGCTCATCCTTGGGAGGAATTTTGAAACGCCTGAAGGTACCACGTTCATCTGTAAAAACAATAGTACGCAAGTATAAACACCATGGGATCACGCAGCCGTCATACCGCTCAGGAAGGAGACACGTTCTCCTAGAGTTAAACGTACTTTGGTGCGAAAAGTGCAAATCAAACCCAGAACAACAGCAAAGGACCTTGTGAAGATGCTGGAGGAAACAGGTACAAAAGTATCTATATCCACAGTAAAACGAGTCCTGTATCGACATAACCTGAATGTCGGCTCAGCAAGGAAGAAGCCACTGCTCCAAAACTGCCCTAAAAAACCCAGACTACAGTTTGCAACTGCACATGGGGACAAAGATTGTAGTTCTTGGAGAAATGTCCTCTGGTCTGATGAAACAAAAATAGAACTGTTTGGCCAAAATGACCATTGTTATGTTTGGAGGAAAACAGGGACGCTTGCAAGCCGAAGAACACCATCCTAACCGTGAAGCACGGGGGTGGAAGCATCATGTTGTGGGGGTGCTTTGCTGCAGGAGGGACTGGTGCACTTCACAAAATAGATAGCAATTGACTCAAATGATGTCAATTAGCCTATCTGAAGCTTCTAAAGCCATGACACCATTTTCTGGAATTTTCCAAGCTGTTTATAGACACAGTCAACTTAGTGTATGTAAACTTCTGACCCACTGGAATTGTGATACAGTGAATTAAAAGTGACATAATCTGTCTGTAAACAATTGTTGGAAAAAGTAGATGTCCGAACTGATTTGCCAAAGCTATAGTTTGTTTACAAGAAATTTGTGGAGTGGTTGAAAAACAAGTTTTAATGACTCCAATCTAAGTGTATGTAAACTTCAGACTTCAACTGTGTATATATATACAGTATATATAATATGTATATTTAAAATAATATATATATTTGCCAAAAATATATATATGGGGATTGGAAATTATGCAGAAAATGTTACTGTTAGAAGCTACAATATTGAAGCTGATCTATCTCCTAAAATTAAAAAAATTAAATAACAAAATTAAATGTAAAATGTAAATTTTTCCCCCAGGTTTAGCCCAACTTGTTGGGCCAAACTTTCCCTGTGTGGTCCCATGTAGGGCAGTATTCACAATGTGGAAAATCAGACCCGAGATACACGCACGTACAATGGGGTTCGAAGTTATTGACACCCTTGATAAAAATGAACAATAATCACTGTATAAAATAAATAATTCAAATATTCAGTTATATTGTATGCTTAAAAAATTTGAACAATTATATTATTTTATACTGGTATAATTGCTCATATAAATATATTTTGTTAATCAAGTAAATTATTGACACCCCTAAAGGGGGAAAAATGGTTGACACCCCTAGTTATTCTTATAAATAAAGTAGTCGAAAGTTATTCACTTTTATTGTAAATGAGAATATAATATGTTTCTAAAGACTTGTACGTTTATGTGGATGCTACGATGATTACAGATAACACAGAATTAATCGTGAATAATGATGATTGAGAAAGTTACAGAGGGTCAAAGATCATACCCCCATTTCATGCTAACCTCTCACCATTACAATAGTAAGGGAGGTTAGCATGTCTTGGGGGTATGATCCTTGGCCCTCTGTGACTTTCTCAATCATCATTATTCATGACTCATTATCCGTAATCATCACCCCCAATGTCAATGGAACTTAATTCCTTTTTCACACACTTTCCTCTCTGCACATATTCTGACCAGTGCCAGACTGGTATCTGTTTGGGTTGGAGATAAATGAAATGGAGGTGTGGCAGAGGTGTATCTACAGATACACATATTCTGACCTTGATTTAGTTCCTTCATAATTACACCACTCTTGCGCTTTTGAAAAGGTGTAATAAGTTTAGCAAACCTGTTGGTTGCAAGTGGGAAAACACATTTCCTCCGAAAGTAATGACACCATTCTATGTAATGTATCATTAATAAATTGATAAGAGCTATTATAGGTAAATGAGTAATCAGTTTGAAGAAGTGGATGATAAATTCGCTGCACATACTGAAAAAGCATAACGACTGAAATTAGTGGAGATGAATGTGAAACCAGTAGTATGGAGGAAGCTGACTGGTAGCCTATTTCAGTCTCTTTTCCACAGTGAAGTATAAATAGCTGTTCTATTATTCAGAATTATAATAGTAGTGCAATAATCTGGGTGGTGCAATAATCTGGGACTTATAACCTACTTCATTCATTACGTGGCAGTTTGAACCTGGAGCCTGGCGCACGGTTCACGACAACTGGAAGTTGTCAATAAGTTCAATGATCACTGAGGATATGGTAGCTTTATAGGACTACTGTAGGAGGGTTTTCAGCAGGTTGAATTACATTTATTCGGTGCGCACAAGGGATCCAAACTGAAAGAGCTTATTGTGCATCTGCATAAGGTAAATCTGAATACCAAAAACTGAGAAGTGCATAGAGGGGATAGTGCAACAGTTTTCTACCCAGAGTCAGATTTACTCATGGATACCATTTTTGTGTCTCTGCGTGCGTTTGAAGGAAGTTGAAGGTCATTTTTAGAGTCATTGCTAACCAGCATTAGCACAATGACTGGAAGTCCACAGGAACAACTAGCATGCAAGCTTTTCCTATAGACTTCCAGTCACTGCACTAACACTTACTTGCAATACAAACACTTACTTGCATAGCCAACATGGGGATGTGGTTCTGGAATAAAGGAAAAACTGATTAAAAACTGAGTCCCCTCTACATTACTACAGAAATCACCTCTGCACACATCCATACTAGCTATAAGGGCCTAATAGTACAAAAACCCATCTAATCCCTTGACTAAAGCTGTCAATTTCAGAGCTGGCCATGACCAGACAAGATTGAAATGGAATGGAATATGATGGACATAATGTGATACACTCACTAATGAATGCCTACACCGATAGATAGCTAGTTAGCTAGTTGTTGAAGCTAGCTAAATACATTAAGCGGGCCTAAATGGATCTACCCATGTGATTTATAAACATATTGACAACACTGCGCCGCTTAGCAAACTAGCTAGCTACCTCGGCTAGCTTTCTATAATGAGTAATCAAAATAAACACGCTTGTCTGAAACATAGTAAAACTAACGTTAGATGACTAGTTAGATAGATATTAGGTATGTTTATAATGTAACTAGTAAATGTCAGCTCGTTTTGAGTTTAGGCTTACCATCAGTTTCCGAAGTAGCTATCCACTCCAATCATTCACCCTGGTCTTTCCATAACATTCATCCAACTCCCTTTTGGCTGGCTAATTTTATTTTATTTTCAGATGGTTTCCTCTCAGTTTGCTGTTGACTGGAACAAATCTCGCTATAGCTCCATAACATCCTCCATTTTTGTTGTGGGGTTCTCAGGAAACGGCAGATCAGAAATCAGAAAATGCGTCCCGACCAAAGGAGTTTCATCAGAAGCCACAGAGGGCAAACTGGGGTTTGAGCTCACCATCTAATATTCATATAATCTCATATTCTGATCCTTGCCACTTTATTTTGGCCATTTAGAGCTGTTTGAATGAAAACAAATCTTACATATTGTACCTTTAATCAGTCATTAGACACCCCCACTGTAAGGTGTTGAGGTCCTTCGGGTCTGCCTTCCAATGGCATGGGAAGCCTGAAGCCTTTTTGTTCTTTCATTACCACAGCATTTGTTGTGTGTGTGTTTGTGTATTATCTCATCTGATGTCATCATCCTTGAAGCCTTACTGCAAAGGTCAGTGCTTCTATAAAGTCAACCCACCCTCCCCACCCCCAGGCATATAACAGATAACTTTTGGGACCTCCGAGGGGCTTAATACATTTTGTCAGGAGGTGGAGAGAGGGTGACACCTTATTACCACAATCCCCTGGAGTCCTTAAGGAGACCCGGGATTTCAGAGTTCTCATACATACTCATTTGAAAGTTTTGATTACCAATCTCCCACCCGTGGAGCTGGATGGATGTGGAGCTCCACGCATGAACGGAGCCATTAGTCTTGAATAAAGCTTTTATGAGAAGTTCTTTACGGCAAAGCATCCTTACAAGGCACAAACTACAGTCTGACCTTCAGATCAAAGGAGTGTTTAGTCCCAGTTGTACACTGAGGAAGGTTTTTCCATAATTTGGGCTCTTAGGTGTTGGCTGATCCGATGTTTATCCACGGTACATCCATCTATTTTATTCTGTTGCATTCAAGTTGTCTAAGAGTTTTCTTTGCATTATATTCAAGTTGTATTTGAGTTCTGCACCCCCTTCCCCCCAGTCTCGGAACTCTCCAGCTGTGTTTCTGTGCATCCATGTCATCCCAGCACCTGGCTGTAAATAACCCATCCTGGTGGGCTAGAGCGCAGAGAAGACTGGCTGTTCCGCCAGTACATCCAGAACAAGCCAACAGCAGCAGGAGATTGAGGTAAAGATGGCTATTTTATGGAATGCAGGAAGTCCAATTGAGCCAGGTAATTATGGTCATCAAGCCCAACCTAGCATTTAATGCTAATTCCTTTAACTGCTGTCTAGCAAAGCCTGTTCCTTTCACTCTCTATTTTCCTCTCTTTATTATATCTATTTTTGCCATCACTTAAATACACTAAATAACCAAAAGTATGTGAACACCTGCTCGTCACCTGCTCGTCAATATTAATTATTGCTGAAGGGACATGCTTCCATTCAGCCACAAAAGCATTAGTGAGGTCGGGCAATGATGTTGGGCAATTAGGCCTGGCTCGCAGTTGGTATTCCAATTCATCCCAAAGGTGTTCGATGGGGTTGAGGTCAGGGGTCTGTGCAGGTCAAGTTCTTCCACACCGATCTTGACACTTTGTGCACGGGGGCATTGTCATGCTGAAACAGAAAAGGGCCTTCCCCAAAATGTTGCCACAAAGTTCGAAGCGCAGAATCGTCTAGAATACTATTGTATGCTGTAGCGTTAAGATTTCCCTTCACTGGAACTAACGTGCCAAGCCCGAACCATGAAAAACAGCCCCAGACCATTATTCCTCTTCCACCAAACTTTACAGTTGGCATTATGCATTGGAGCAGGTTGAGTTCTCCTGGCATCCGCCAAACCCAGATTCATACGTCAGACTGCCAGATGATGAAGCGTGATTCATCACTCCAGAGAACGTGTTTCCACTGCTCCAGAGTCCAATGGCGGTGAGCTTTACATTACTCCAGCCAGCGCTTGCACATGGTGATCTTAGGCTTGTGTGAGGCTGGGGTGTCCCCATACTTTTGTATATATAGTGTACTTTGTCTATTCACATAATATATATACACTACTAGTCAAAGTTAGGACACACCTACTCCAGGGTTTTCTTTATTTTGACTATTTCCTACATTGTAGAATAATATTGAAGACATCAAAACTATGAAATAACACATATGGAATCATGTAGTAACCAAAAAAGTGTCAAACAATCAAAATATATTGAATTTAATATATTATTTGAGATGCTTCAAAGTTGCCACAGTTTGCCTTGATGACAGCTGTGAACACTCTTGGCATTCTCTCAACCAGCTTCATGAGGAAGTCACCTGGAATGCATTTCAATCAATAGGTGTGCCTTGTTAAAAGTTCATTTGTGGAATTTCTTTCCTTCTTAATGTGTTTGAGCCAATCAGTTGTGTTGTGATAAGTGTCATGTCTTTGGCTATGCCGGATTAAGTGATATGACATGCTATTCTATAAAATAATTTCTCTGTAATTAATATTACCTGATTAAGCTAATCAGGTAAATGTAATTAACTAGAAAGTCGGGGCACCACGAAATAATGTTTATAGAGCTGTTATCTTCCGAATAAACTCTTAAAGACCTAGTAATCTTTTACATCAGTAGCAGTCAATATTTAATCGTCACTTTATTCAGTCTCATCTGAAAGTTGTACATTCTTCTTCACGAACCCTGGCTAACAAGTTGAATCAGCAATACAAAATTTGGTTTAATTATTTATTTACTAAATACCTAAATCACACAGAATTACATATACACAGAATGTATCATACATTGATTACAAATTATGTCATAAAGGAAAACGTCCCTAACGGACGGAACAGATATGACGGCTAGTTACACAAAGAAAGGGGGTTGAGTTTGAGTGAAAGAGCGGGAAGACTGAGGAGCAAAAAGGTTTTGTGTCTCTATCGGGCCGTAGGCAGCTATGCTATCGGAAATACAGTATCTTATGCAGTCTACATAGCCGCCCATTTGAAAAAGGAAAATGCAAGAAATATTTACTCTGAGCTGCGCTTCGGTAGATTGGTCGTAGATAGAAGGCGGGGGGGTCCAGCATGGATCTCTGGTCCTCTGAAGAATGTCTAGTGATGAACTGGAGCGTGGTAGGATGGATACTCTGTCCGTCCTCTCCTAGCACACGTCTACAGTTGCTGCGCTAACGCAACGGGCTAGGAGGTATCACTTCTTTAGTGAATAAGAGTTCAAAGTTCATACCAAGTTGCCATACTTTAACTTCATCGGGATAGGGGGCAGCATTTCGACTTTGAACAAATTGCGTGCCCAAACGGAATTTCCTCCTACTCTGTCCCAGAAGGTAATATATGCATATTATTATTACTATTGTATAGAAAACACTCTGAAGTTTCTAAAACTGTTTGAATTATTTCTGTAAGTATAACAGAACTCATTTGGCAGACAAAAACCTGAGAAGAGGTCAAAACAGGAAATGAGAACTCGATTTTCAAAACAGTGTCAAATGATACCCCTTCCAGTTATGGATAAGCAAACACTTCCTAGGGCTTCAACTAGATGTCTCCGTCTTTAGATTTTAGTTATATGATTCTACTATAATGGAGGGGCTCATAGGAGCTATTTTACTGAGTGGTCGTCAGAAACTTTGTCTCTTTTGGCGCGCTCACGAGAGAGAGTGCTCTCGTTCCAATGCTCTTTCTTCAGACAATGAAATTCTCCGGTTGGATCCTTATTGATGATTAATGTAAAACACATACTAAATATGGATTGCATACATCATTTGACCTGTTTCTACGACCTGTAACGGAACTTTTAAAGTTTTTGTCTGGAGGGATTGCTCGTGCGTCATGAAAATGGATTCCTGGGCTGAACATGCTAACAACAAGTGGCTAAATGATGGGCTTTATGGAACTTTTCAGTCATTTATTGTCGATCTGGGAATCCTGGGAGTGCCTTCTGATGAAGTTATTCGAAGGTAAGTGCATATTTATAGTGTTTTTGTAGCTTTTGTTGACGCCAAAATGGCAACTATTTCTTTGGCTGGATTGTGCTCTGAGCGCCGTTCTCAGATTAATCTTTTTCCGTAAAGTTTATTTTGAAATCTGACACAGCGGTTGCATAGAGGATAAGTTTATCTTTAATTATGTGAATAACACTTGCATCTTTTATCAATGTTTATTATGAGTATTTCTGCAAAATCACCAGATGTTTTGGAATCAAAACATTACTTCACGTAACGCGCCAATGTAAACTGAGATTTTTTTTATATATATATATGCACATTATCGAACAAAACATAAATGTATTGTGTAACATGATGTTATATGACTCATCTCATCAGAATGAGGGTAGAGAGAAGTGTACTCTTTGTTAGAGGCGCGTGACCTGAAAGCTCGCTACACTTTGTTTTCCTCCAGTATTGAACACAGTTCATCCCGTCTTAAATTTTAAAAAATACCTAAAGTTGTATTAGGAAAGTAGTTTGAAATGTTTGGACAAAGCTTACAGGTAACTTATGAGATATTTTGTAGTCAAGTTGCACGGGTTGGAATCTGTGTTTTTCTGGATCAAATGCGCCAAATATATGGACATTTTGGATGTATATCGACGAAATCAATCGAACAAAAGGACCATTTGTGATGTTTATGGGACATATTGGAGTGCCAACAGAAGAAGCTCGTCAAAGGTAAGACATGAATTATATCTTTATTTCTGCGTTTTGTGTCGCGCCTGGAGGGTTGAAATATTTACATTTACATTTAAGTCATTTAGCAGACGCTCTTATCCAGAGCGACTTACAAATTGGTGCATTCACCTTATGATATCCAGTGGAACAACCACTTTACAATAGTCTAAATATGACTGTCTGTGTTTGTTTGCTGGGGTGCTATCCTCAGATAATAGCATCGTTTGCTTTCGCCGTAAAGCCTTTTTGACATCTGATACGTTGGCTGGATTCACAACAAGTGTAGCTTTAATTTGGTGTATTGCATGTGTGATTTCATGAAAGTAAAATTTTTATAGTAATTTATTTGAATTTGGCGCTCTGCATTTTCACTGGATGTTGGCCGGTGGGATGTCCCACATATCCCAGAGAGGTTAAGTACCAACGCATATTTTCAACTGGTTGGATTACCGAAATATGGTTCCGTTTCCCACCTTTCAATGTTACCAGACTCTCTATGTTACAAAGGCTTTACAAGAGTCAACTCTATAGATTAGAGAGAGAGAGAAAAGGGGAAAGGTATTTATGGGGGTCATAAACCTCCCCCAACAGACCAACTTCATGACACAAGGTAGTGTTGGTATACAGAAGATAGCCCTATTTGGTAAAAGACCAGGTCTATATTATGGCATGAACAGCTCAAATATTTCTTTACTTACCTATTGTTCACCTAATACCTTTTCTGCACTATTAGTTAGAGCCTGTAAGTAAGCATTTCACTGTAAGGTCTACACCTGTTGTATTCGGCGCACGTGACAAATAAACTTTGATTTGAAATAAACAAAGAGAAATGACAGTCCATCCTTACTTTAAGACATGAAGGTCAGTCAATCCGGAACATTTCAAGAACTTAAAAGTTTCTTCAAGTGTAGTTGCAAAAACCATCAAGCACTATGATGAAACTGGCTCCCATGAGGACCGCCACAGGAAAGGAAGACCAAGAGTTACCTCTGCTGCAGAGGATAAGTTCATTAGAGTTACCAGCCTCAGAAATTGCAACCCAAATAAATGCTTCACGGAGTTCAAGTAACAGACACATCTGAACATCAACTGTTCAAAGGAGACTTTGTGAATCAGGCTTTCATAGTCGAATTGCTGCAAAGAAACCACTACTAAAGGACACCATTAATAAGAAGAGACTTGCTTGGGCCAAGAAACACGAGCAATGGACATGTCCTTTGATGGAAATCTGTCCTTTGGTCTGATGACTCCAAATTTCAGATTTTAGGTTCCAACTGACGGGTTTTTGTGAGACGCATAGTAGGTGAACCAATGATCTCCGCATTTGTGGTTCCCACCGTGAAGCATGGAGGAGAAGGTGTGATGGTGTGGGGGGTGCTTTGCTGGTGACACTGTCGATCATTTATTTAGAATTCAAGGCACACTTAGCCAGCATGGCTACCATGGCATTCTGCAGCGATACACCATCCCATCTGGCTTGCGCTTAGTGGGACTATCATTTGTTTTTCAACAGGACAATGACCCAACACACCTCCAGACTGTGTAAGGGCTACTTGACCAAGAAGGAGAGTGATGGAGTGCTGTATCAGATGACCTGGCCTCCACCATCACCCGACCTCAACCCAATTGAGATGGTTTGAGATGAGTTGGACTGCAGAGTGAAGGAAGAGCAGCCAACAAGTGCTCAGCATATGTGGGAACTCCTTCAAGACTGTTGGACAAGCATTCCAGGTGAAGCTAGTTCAGAGAATGTACAAAGAGAGTGTACAAAGCTGTAATCAAGGCACATGTTTTGGTTACTACATGATTCCATGTGTGTTATTTCATAGTTTTGATGTCTTCACTATTATTCTACAGTAGAAAAGAGTACAAATAAAGAAAAACCATTGAATGAGTAGGTGTGTCCAAACTTTTGACTGGTGCTGTACAGTATATATATATATATATATATATATATATATTATTTATTATTATACATTTTTTTCAGGGATGGCTTCTTAAATGCATTTTAAGTGGATTTAATGCATTGGTCATATGGTGGGATATCTCTTTTTCGGAATAGGAAGAATAGACAAATTAATTTCACGCTTCAATCTGCTCATGTACAGTACCTATTGCCTCATATATGAGACAGATAAGGGTAATGTGTTAAAACCCTTAAAAAATACCATAACATCTTCTATCTTGTATGAAGCAATCACACTCCACACCGCCCTTTCTCACCTGGACAAAAGGAACACCTATGTGAGAAAGCTGTTCATCAACTACAGCTCAGTGTTCAACACCATAGTGCCCACGAAGCTCATCACTAAGCTAAGGACTCTCGGACTGAACACCTCCCTCTGCAACTGGATCCTGGACTTCCTGACGGGCCGCCCCCAGGTGGTAAGAGTAGGAAACAATACGTCTGCCACGGTGATCCTTAACACTGGGGCCCCTCAGGGGTGTGTACTTAGTCCCCTCCTGTATTCCCTGTTCACCCACGACTGCGTGGCCAAACACGACTCCAACACGATCATTAAGTTTGCTGACGACACAACAGTGTAGGCGTGATCACCGACAACGATGAGACGGCCTATAGGGAGGAGGTCAGAGAACAGGCAGCATGGTGCCAGGACAACAACCTCTCCCTCAATGTGAGCAAGACAAAGGAGCTGATCGTGGACTTCAGGAAAAGGCGGGCCGAACAGGCCCCCATTAACATTGACAGGGCTGTAGTGGAGCGGGTCGAGAGTTTCAAGTTCCTTGGTGTCCACATCACCAACAAACTATCATGGTCCAAACATACCAAGACAGTCGTGAAGAGGGCACAACAAAACATTTTCCCCCTCAAGAGACTGAAAAGATTTGGCATGGGCCCCCAGTTCCTTAAAAGGTTCTACAGCTGCACCATCAAGAGCATCCTGACCGGTTGCATCACCGCCTGGAATAGCAATTGCTCGGCATCTGACCGTAAGGCGCTACAGAGGGTTTTGCGAATGGCCCAGTACATCACTGGGGCTAAGCTTCCTGCCATCCAGGACCTATATAATAGGCGGTGTCAGAGGAAAGCCTATAAAATTGTCAGAGACTTCAGTCACCCAAGTTATAGACTGTTTTCTCTGCTTCCGCACGGCAAGCGGTACCGGAGTGCCAAGTCTAGGACCAAAAGGCTCCTCAACAGCTTCTACCCCCAAACCATTAGACTGCTGAACAATTCATAAAAATCGCCACTGGACAATTTACATTAACACCCCTCCTCTTGTACACTGCTGCTACCCGCTGTTTGTTTGTTACCTTTGCATAGTCACATCGCCCCCACCTACATGTACAGATTACCTCAACTAGCCTGTACCCCTGCAAACGGACTTGGGTACCGGTGCCCCCTGTATATAGCCTCGTTATTGTTATTCTTATTGTGTCACTTTTTATTATTACTTTTTATGTCAGCCTACTTGGTAAATAGGTTCTTCTTCTTGAACTGCACTGTTGGTTAAGGGCTTGTAAGTAAGCATTTCACAGTAAAGGCTACACTTCTTGTATTCGGTGCCTGTGGCAAATAAAGTTTGATTTGATATGGACCAGGCCATTATGTCCAACAATCTCCCTGTGAAGGCACTAAAGGCTGGTACCTGGGCCACTCTCCATCACCCTGTGCTTTCAGAGCAGTAATAGGATTGCTCAGGAATCATAACAGTATCTGTATAAATGTGTCCATTTGAAAAGCCGTTTGTGATGTCAGAGGTGCTCTACCATTGATGAGGCAATTCTACGCATGACTGCCTCTGTCTCACTCCCTCTGTCTCTCTTCCCTCTCTCTCTGTTTCTCTCTTCTTCCCTCTGTTGCTACAGTCAGAGAGAGGGAGGGAGCGGGAGGACACACTGCAAATGTATCTGTTTCTATTCAATCCTCTGCCATCCTTTCATTTCTCTCTCTCCCTCTCTCCTTCTCTCCTCAGTTGCAGAGTCAGGGCTTTCCCATTGTCACCCACGCTGGTGCATACTGACAAGGCCATATCTTACCCCACACAAGCTGACGTTGGTTAATACAGGAGATATGGGGAGATGAAGAGATGTGCCCGTATATCATTGTATTAAAATAGGAGGATGTATTCAGTGTCCTTGAGAGGCTCTTGAAGACTGCATTTTAAATGTCAATGTCTCTTAATCATCCACTCTTTATGCACTGCCTTGTCTGTGTTGCGGAAGGACTGCTTTAAAATGCTCGAGCATCTCCATTGCTGGAGCGTATGCTGTTAAATAGTAAGACCTGGCTCAGTGTTATGTGTAGGGTAATTACCACAGGAGGTTAGTGGCACCTTAATTGGTGAGAACGGGCTTGTGGTAATGACTGGTGCGTTATCAGTGGAATGGTATCAAATAGATCAAACACATGGTTTCCAAGTGTTTGATGCCATCCCATTTGCTCTGTTCCGGTCATCGAAAACATCCTGACTGGTTGCATCACCGCCTGGTATGGTAACTAGTGATGCACCGATATGACATTTTTGGCCGATACCGATATCCAATATTTTCCTTGCCAAAAAAAAAACATTGTAGATAGCGATAACCGCTATAAAAAAAATTGTTGCGTCCTTTTAAGCATTCTAGTACAGTTAAATAGTTAGCACACACACATGGACGCAGTGGTCTAAGGCACTGCATCTTAGTGCAAGAGGCCTCACTACAGTCCCTGGTTCGAATCTCGGCTGTATCACATCCGGTCGTGATTGGGAGTCCCAAAGAGCGGCGCACAATTGGCCCAGTGTCGTCCGGGCCGTCATTGTAAATAACAATTTGTTCTTAACTGACATGCCTAGTTAAATAAAGGTTACACACACACACACACACACCACACTGACCAAAAAGTTATTTTGTTGGCATTTACTTATGTCCCCATTACCAGTAAAACGTAATCAAAACCTACTTATTTCACTTACCTGCTGTGCTGTTTCATTGTTAATTTGTTCAGTCGTTTCATTCTCAACCAGGATTTCTATGGAACGCCGTTTGGGTCTTTGCGTGTCAAAAAAGATACACATCAAATAACACTATTTGACGTGTCAAATAAGCTTGTTGACCAATCAGGAACTGAATATGACTGCACGTCACATAATAATTTAACGCGTTAATACATTTTTTACGTAGTTATTACACATTGACCACACTATCACTCGTATTTCATATGTCACAACGATTCATCGATACGTATGCTATGATGCTGGTAAAGTTGTCTCGCACACATACAGTGCTGGTCATAAAAAAAAGCTAGCTAGAACATGGATGCAAACAATGTTCTTCCCCAAAAACATAGCAAAACGACATAATCTGTTTCAGTAGCTATGGTTAGCTTGCTAACTATATAGCTAGGTGTCATCATCTAAAATAACCCTAATTCATAAGACAGTTCTTATTTGATTAATGGTGGTTGGACCTATCGATGTGAAGCTAGCCACAATAACGATTAGCTAGAATAGTGGACTTTGCGGTTAGCCTTCAAAATAAAAGTATGGCATAATTCTACTATTTGCATTCATTTGCCTCGCTGTCAATGACATACTTTTATTTTGAAGGCAAACCGCAAATTCCACTATTGTGCCTAAACCTTATTGTGGCTAGCTTCACAACACATAACCCGGTCCGGTCGAGCGTCACTAGCCAGATGAAGCTAGCTGGCTGCTTATAACGTTAGCTTTGGGCAACAGGGTTAAGTAGCTGGCTAGCTATTTATTATCATGAACTGAAGTTCAATTTCAATAGGCGAACAACAAGTGGCAACCTAGCTAATACTTACTCACAAGGATTCCTAAATCATTGCTAAGAATAATGAAAATGACTGCCGTTTCTACTGGTCATTGTTTTCAGGCTGGTTGTATTGGTGCTTGCTCGGTACCAAGCTAAAGCTAGCTACCCCAGAAGTTGCAGTCGAACAAATGATGCTTTATTACCAACACGGTATTGTAAACACATCGTTCATGGCTGGTGTTTGCTTGTTTGCAGACTTTTTTGTACAGCTTTGACAGTGCTACTGTATCTTTTTTGACATGCAAAGACCCAAACGGCGTTCCATAGTATGTATGTCGTGAAACTAATAGCAGTGACGCTATTACTGTGTAACTCCGGTAGGGCAAAATCTGAAAAATAGCGCACTTGGTAGTGTGTACCAGTGCTCGACCAGTCGGGGAAAGCCAACATCACCCATGACAGAGAACGGTTGATTGTCAAGGGCAATGAATTCCATTATCTTGGCTTTAATGGTTTTCGCCTTTGAGTTGTCTCGCTGAAATTTTCTTACTCTTTCAAATAACTGCTCGACTTGTTGACTGCTTGATCCACACAGCAGACATTGTGGCATAAGTTAGGAATGCTGTGTTGCACGTGTAGCGCAAAATTTTACGTGCCGTCATTACGTCATGTACCTACGTTATATAGGTATGCATCTGTTTTTAACATCCGCGTTAAACTAGACATCGTGCCGATACCGATGTTTGCAATTTTAGATAATATCAGCCGATTCCAATATGTTCACCGATATATTTTGCATCCCTAATGGTAACTGCTCGGCATCTGACCATAAGGCGCTACAGAGAGTAGTGGGTACGGCCCAGTACATCACTGGGGCCAAGCTTCCTGCCATCCAGGACCTATATACTAAGAAGTGTCAGAGGAAAGCCCATAAAATTGTCAAAGACTCCAGTCACCCAAGTCATAGACTGTTTTCTCTGCTACCCCACGACAAGCGGTACCGGCACGTCAAGTCTAGGACCAAAAGGCTCCTTAACAACTTCTAACCCCAAGCCATAAGACTGCTGAACAATTAATAAAATGGCCACCGGATTATTTACATTGACACCCCCCCTTCATTTGTTTTTTACACTGCTGCTACTTGCTGTTTCTTATCTATGCATAGTCACTTCACCCCTACCTACAGTACATGTACAAATTACCTGGACTAACCTGTACCCCCGCACGTTGACTCGGTACCGGTACCCCCTGTATATAACCTCGTTATTGTTATTTTATTGTTACTTTTTCATTACTTTTAACTTGATTTTATTTGGTAAATATTTTCTTTACTCTTTCAATTGACGGTAAGGTCTACACATGTTGTATTCGGCGCATGTGACAAATAAAGTTTGATTTGACTATTATGAGCCATTCTCCCCTCTGCAGCCTCCACTGGCTAATTACAGTCTTAAGGAGTTCCTTCAGAGAGAATGCATGGGGCTGAGGGAGAACCTGCAGGGCTGTGGCCCACTGTGGGGAGATGTCTGTGCTCCATTTCTCCTCTACACAATTGAACACTATTACACTATTTGGAATAGCACTGCACTTCTCCCTGATATCTCCAGAGGACATTGCGTAATCCATGGCATCCAATACATCATCTCAACCCATCCAGAAGGATTTGTCTGTGATCAGTCAAACATGAGGCAGCACATATGCACAAGCATACACACAGATATGAGAACACAAGCCACCCTGACTAAGGTCCTCTTTTATGATTCTATGTGTGTGTGCGTCTGTGTCCGTGTACACGTGCGTGTGAATGTGTGTGATGTCAACCAGGTAAAGCCAATGATCCCCGTTGCTATATTACATCTGTTCAGGGGTTTGGCCATATCTTTCTTTGACAATCTTCCCTCTCTTTCCCTTTAGCCGTCTGTTCCCTGTCGCCGCATTTCTGCCCCCCCCCCCCCAGCCACCTCCCTCTCTTGTTCTCTACTTCAATCACATTGAAAAGCCTGGATTTTCATCTCTAGCAGTTTCAGAATAGCATATGAGTATTTTTCCATCTGTATGATTAAGCACATTAGAGATAGAAAAGCTCCACATTGATTATTTGTGTTTTCACCTTCACAGAAACTCGCTATGGAAATAGGCCTCAATATGTGGTCTCTGGCTGGCTTTGTTCCTATGGTCCTCAAGGAGATACTACAACAGAGAAAGACGAGATTCATTCCATTATATTTCTTCTCATTGTTGATGGCGATAATTATGGTTTATAATGGTGATGGGTCACACTTTACTTGGATAGTCCAGATTTTCCATCTGTAGATACTCTACAGATGGTCATACTATGAACAAACTAAATGATGATAAGCAACTGCTTGCTAAGGTTACGGTTAGGGTTAGGTTTAGAATAAGGGTTAGGGTAAGGGTTAAGTTTAGGGTTAGGATAAGGGTTAAGTTTAGGGTTAGAGCTAGGGTTAGGTTTATAGATAGTTAGTTGAAAGGTTACTGATAGTCTGTAGAGCATCTGCAGATGGACTATCCAAATAAAGTGTTACCTGGTAATGTTGTTAGGTGATTGCACTAACCTGCACCCCTGTTTCATTGTGGTACCCTCCACTTCTTGACCTCTTTCATAACTATCTTGTCTACATTCCTTTCTCTGTTCTGATTGCTTTATACTGTTCAACCAAACTTCAACAAAAACATTATAGGAGGACAAAACTGACAGTGGAGCAGAACGTTGTAGAACTTATGACGTATTAATGCTGTATAAATAAATATCTTTGAATAAATTAAAAACTGCAAATGCTTTTAAGCAGGTGTGAAAGAAAATCTTCCAATAGAATAATAACAAACTATTCCACCAACGTGTTAAATTCAAAATACTCAAACAAGTCAAGTAGACTATCAACAGTCTCTGGCTTCAGTGCTGCGATGTGGCATGTCACCACATTGCCACCAGTGCTGAATGCCCTTTCTCAAGGTGCGCTAATGGCAGGAATGCACAGGTATTCCTTAGCCAGTTTGCACACTCTTGGAATGTTCAATTAATTGACACCACCATTTCAGGGGATCTGCTTCGCTGTTAGCATCAACAGCATCAACTCCTTCTTCTGCTCCTATTTGCTTTGCGGTGTTGATACATCTGTGTCTGTCATGATTGTCATCTGCTGTGCCAGCAGTCTCTCAAACTCTGTTGCTGCTGCCGTGGTCTTTATGTATTCCACCTTGTCCTTGATGTATGTGGTCTTAAAGTCAATTCTTGTGAATTATTTTGACATACAATGAGCTCCAAAAGTATTGGGACAGTGACATATATAAAAAAAAATGATACAATGACTATGAGGTTAAAGTGGTGCAGTGGCGCAGTGGTCTAAGACACTGCATCTCAGTGCTAGAGGCGTCACTACAGACAATCTGGTTTGAATCCAGACTGTATCACAAACGGCCGTGATTGGGAGTCCCATAGGGCGGCGCACAATTGGCCCAGCGTCATCCGAGTTTGGCCGCTGTAGGCCGTCATTGTAAATAAGAATTTGTTCTTAATTGACTTGCCTAGTTAAATAATGGTTAAAACAGCTTTAATTTTCATCCATATCGGGTGAACCGTTTAGAAATTACAGCACTTTTGGTACACAGTACCCCCATTTTAAGTCACCAAAAGTATGAACAAAAATATAAATGTAACATGCTACGATTTCAAATGTTTTACTGAGTTACAGTTCATATAAGGAAATCAGTCAATTGAAATGAATTCATTAGGCCCTAATATATGGATTTCACGACTGGGAATACAGATATGCATATGTTGGTCACAGATACCTTAAAACAAGTAGGGGCATGGATCAAAAATCCACTCATTATCTGGTATGGATCTCGTCACAGTATCTATGTGTATTCAAATTGCCATCGATAAAATGTAATCGGGTTCGTTGTCCTGCCCATACCATAACCCCACCGCCACCATGTGGCACTCTGTTCACAATCAGCAAACCACTAGCCCACACAAGGCCATATAGGCTGTCTGCCATCTGCCCGGTACAGTTGAAACCGGGAGTAATCAGTGAAGAGCACACGTCTGTCACATGGGAGTCAAACATTTAATATAGAACAGACATGGAACGAGACAGGAACAGCGTCAGCAAACGAGTAACACAAACAAAAACCAATTAATGCAGCAGAGGGGAACAGAGCAAGGGAACTGACAAATATAGGGGAAGTAATAAACAGATGATGAGTGAGTCCAGGTGAGTCCGATATCGCTGATGCGCGTGACGAGGGATGGCAGGTGTGCGTAATGGATGAAAGGATTGCATGATGCAGGGCAGCCTGGCACTTGAAGAGCGGGAGCAGATGTGACAATTTCTCCATCATGCCAGTGGCAATGGAAGGTGAGCATTTGCCCGCTGAAGTCGGTTAGAATGATGAACAGCAGTCAGGTCAATATCCTGGTAAGGGTGACGAGCACACAGACGAGCTTCCCCGAGATGGTTTCTGACAGTTTGTGCAGAAATTCTTTGCTTGTGCAAACCCACAGTTTCATCAGCTGTCTGGGGAGCTGGTCTCAGACGATCCCGCAGGTGAAGAAGCCGGATGTGGAGGTTCTGGGCTGACGTGGTTACACGTGGTCTGCGGTTCTGGGGCCGGTTGGACGTACTCCCAAATTCTCTAAAACGACGTTGGAGGCGGCTTATAGTAGGGAAATTAACATTCAATTAGCTGGCAACAGCTCTGGTGGACATTCCTGCAGTCAGCATGCCATTTGCACGCTCTCTCTAAACTTGATATCTGTGGCATTGTGTTGTGTGACAAAAATGCACATTTTAGAGTGGCCTTTGATTGTCCCCAGCACAAGGTGCATCTGAGTAACAATCATGCTGTTTAATCAGCCTTTTGTATACCACAGCTGTCAGGTGGATGGATTATCCTGGCAAAGGAGAAATGCTCACTAACAGGGATGTAAACAAATGTGTGTACATTTTAGAGAAATAAGCTTTTTGTGTGTATGGAACATTTCTGCGATTTTTTTTTATTTCAGTTGATGGGACATGGGACCAACACTTTACATGTTGCGTTTATATTTTTGTTCGGTATATGTGTATTAAAGTAGTAAAAATGTAAGTATTTGGTCCCATATCCATAGCACGCAATGACTACATCAAGCTTGTGACACATTTGTTCGATGCATTTGCTATTTGTTTTGGTTGTGTTTCAGATTATTTTGTGCCCAATAGAAATGTATGGTAAATAACGTATTGTGTCATTTTGGAGTCACTTTTATTGTAAATAATAATATAATATGTTTCTAAACACATCTACATTAATGTGGATGCTACCATGAATGGGGATTAATGATGAGTGAGAAAGTTAGAGGCATAAACATCACGCCCCCCAGAAAATGCTAACCTCCCTTGTTATTGTAATGGTGATCTGAAAAGCAAAAGTGATCCTAGATCAGAATTTATAATCTTGCATACCTTGTAAATAAGGGCCCAGAAGTACACAGCACATAAAGAGGATGGTTGAAGTGATGGTGAATAACCCAGATACCAGTATTTCCCTGGATTAGTTATGTTTAAGAAGGCTAAAAAGGAAGCATGGAATTCCTGATTGACCATACTGCCATGGCTAAAAATAATAGAAAGAGAGCTTCCCTGGTGGTGCAGAGGATGAAAGTCCTTGCTTGGAACCAAACATTGTAGGTTCAAACCCCACATGCACAGCTTATGGTTGTGTTTGCATGATAAAATGCTGTTTCAAACAGAATTAAAATACAGTCTTGAAACTGCCATTCAATCTGGAGAGAAACATAATGGGGATCTATTCCAATCTTCTTTCTTGTGCTTTAAATTGAAGAAGCTACATATTTGCATGCTGAGAATATTGTGGTAATATTAGGTCAAACTTAAATATACAATTTTCTAAGTGTTTTTGAAGACAAGGTAAAATGTATATTGAGTGAACATCAATCTGAAAGGCTGTTCTGTCAACATTCTTGTATGAATGTTTTGTGCACCCTGATCTGAATATCAGCACAAATGGACAGTTTTAGTGTTTTGGGAACCTGTTTCTTGCCATATCCCCACAATGTTAACATAACATTCTTCTCACAACCTAATGAAACATTCTGGGAACCTTTAAAGAACAGACTAAATGTATTTTTGGAAGGACTGGACAGTTGTTGTGTCATGAGAACATTTGCCGCAACCCTAACAAATACTAACAAATGTTCTGGGAACATTCACAGAACCTATTTTGGTTTACAAGGTAGCCACCTAACTAGCTAAAAGCAGTGGCACGAATTGTTATTTTTCTGAAACGTTATAAAGAAAATACCTCCTGTTTCCACTGAAATTCTAATTTTACCTCAGTTCTGAAGAACACACTTAGCATTAGCTGGTGTTTTGCTAGCTAGTAGCCACCAAGTAGCTAGCAAGCTAACAAGCTAATAAATCTACTTTCAAACTTACCAATGGCCAGATGAAGATGGTGAGCGAAACGCTGCAGTCCTGTCCAGTTGTTTATCTGCATGGCTTTTCCCATGTTGGCTCCGTTGTCAGTTATCATGCACACAGCATTCTCTTTTCGGGCTCCCGAGTGGCGCAACAGTCTAAGGCACTGCATCTCATTGCTTGAGGCGTCAATACAGACACCCTGGTTTGAATCCAGGCTGTATCACAACCGGCTGTGATTGGGAGTCCCATAGGGCGGCGCACAATTGGCTCAGTGTTGTCCGGGTTTGGCCGATGTAGGCTGTCATTGTAAATAAGAATTTAACTGACTAGTTAAATAAAATAATAAAAAATCCCTGTATGGTCGTTGGGGAAATAAGCCATCTGCAAACATATTGTCGGTTATAAAGTGCACAGTCAGGCTAATGTAAGTTTCTGATGTACGGCTTGGCCATTAGTCAGTTGTGTTGGAAAAGTGTGCCATGTTTAGATCTGCCTATCCATCTTTTCACTACATTTTATGCAGTGCTGTTTTGCTAAACTATTTTCAGATAGGCAGTACCTGGGATCCAAAGTTGTACCATGTTTCTTAATCCCTCCTTCTCCGCCGTCTGAACGGGTGTAACGCTCGTCTGATGAAGAAGGAGTGGACCAAAGCACAGCGTGGTACGTGTTCATGATATTTATTTAAAGCACCAGTTAGCAAACACAATTCTACAATTCACAACCTCTCTTTCGCCATCGCCATCCGGCTTGGATTCTCTGTCGACACGACCACGTCTGAGCAGACCCCCTCCGTCTGAGCAGACCACCCCCCGGGCTACTAACTTTAAACGCCGCGTGCTAGCTTAGTGGAGGCCTCCCTGCTCCATCTACGGCTGCCCCCTGGACACTATGATCACTTGGCTACATAGCTGATGCCTGCTTGACTGTCCATTAATTCACGGTACTCCATTCTGTTTATTTGTGTTTTATCTGTCGGCTCTGTGCTTTAACTCAGGATCTGTGTGTAGTTAATCCGACCCTCTCTGCCTAGTCGTCGCCATTTTTACCTGTTGTTGCTGTGTTAGACTAGCACCCTGTTATTGCTGCTGTTATCTTACCTGTTGTTTTAGCTAGCTCTCCCAATCAAGACCTGCAATCACTTTATGCCTTATTGTATGTCTCTCTCAAATATCAATATGCCTTGCATACTGTTGTTCAGGCTAGTTATCATTATCATTGTTTTGGTTTGCAATGGACCCCGTAGTTCCACTCTCCGTACCTCTGATACCTCCTTTGTCCCACCCCCCACACATGCGGTGACCTCACCCATTGAGACCAGCATGTCCAGAGATACAACCTCTCTTATCATCACCCAGTGCCTGGGCTTGCCTCCGCTGTACCCGTGCCCCACCATACCCCTGTCTGCACATTATGCCCAGAATCTATTCTACCACGCCCATAAATCTGCTCCTTTTATTCTTTGTCCCCAACGCTCTAGGCGACCAGTTTTGATAGCCTTTAGCCGCACCCTCATCCTACTACTCCTCTGTTCCTCGGGTGATGTGGAGGTAAACCCAGGCCCTGCATGTCCCCAGTCACCCTCATTTGTTGACTTCTGTGATCGAAAAAGCCTTGGCCTCATGCATGTCAACATCAGAAGCCTCCTCCCTAAGTTTGCCTTACTCACCGCTTTAGCACACTCTGCCAACCCTGATGTCCTTGCCGTGTCCGAATCCTGGCTTAGGAAGGCCACCAAAAATTCTGGGATTTCCATACCCAACTATAACACTTTCCGTCAAGATAGAACTGCCAAAGGGGGAGGAGTTGCAATCTACTGCAGAGATAGCCTGCAAAGTTCTGTCATACTTTCCAGGTCTATGCCCAAACAGTTCGAACTTCTAATTTAAAAAATTAATCTCTCCAGAAATAAGTCTCTCACTGTTGCCGCCTGCTACCGACCCCCCTCAGCTCCCAGCTGTGCCCTGGACACCATCTGTGAATTGATCGCTCCCCATCTAGCTTCAGAGATTGTTCTGTTAGGTGACCTAAACTGGGATATGCTTAACACCCCGGCAGTCCTACAATCCAAGCTTGATGCCCTCAATCTCACACAAATCATCAAGGAACCCACCAGGTACAACCCTAAATCCGTAAACATGGGCACCCTAATAGACATTATCCTGACCAACCTGCCCTCCAAATACACCTCTGCTGTCTTCAATCAAGATCTCAGCGATCACTGCCTCATTGCCTGTATCCGCCACGGGTCCGCGGTCAAACGACCACCCCTCATCACTGTCAAACGCTCCCTAAAACACTTCTGCGAGCAGGCCTTTCTAATCGACCTGGCCCGGGTACCCTGGAAGGATATTGACCTCATCCCGTCAGTTGAGGATGCCTGGTCATTCTTTAAAAGTTACTTCCTCACCATATTAGACAAGCATGCTCCGTTCAAAAAATGCAGAACCAAGAACAGATATAGCCCTTGGTTCACTCCAGACCTGACTGCCCTCGACCAGCACAAAAACATCCTGTGGCGAACTGCAATAGCATCGAAGAGCCCCCGCGATATGCAACTGTTCAGGGAAGTCAGGAACCAATACACGCAGTCAGTCAGGAAAGCAAAGGCCAGCTTTTTCAAGCAGAAATTTGCATCCTGTAGCTCTAACTCCAAAAAGTTCTGGGATACTGTAAAGTCCATGGAAAACAAGAGCACCTCCTCCCAGCTGCCCACTGCACTGAGGCTAGGTAACACGGTCACCACTGATAAGTCCGTGATAATCGAAAACTTCAACAAACATTTCTCAATGGCTGGCCATGCCTTCCTCCTGGCGACTCCAACCTTGGCCAACAGCCCCGCCCCCCCCGCTGCTACTCGCCCAAGCCTCCCCAGCTTCTCCTTTACCCATATCCAGATAGCAGATGTTCTGAAAGAGCTGGAAAACCTGGACCCATACAAATCAGCTGGGCTTGACAATCTGGACCCCCTATTTCTGAAACTGTCCGCCGCCATTGTCGCACCCCCTATTACCAGCCTGTTCAACCTCTCCTTCGTATCATCTGAGATCCCCAAGGATTGGAAAGCTGCCGCGGTCATCCCCCTCTTCAAAGGGGGAGACACCCTGGACCCAAACTGTTACAGACCTATATCCATCCTGCCCTGCCTATCTAAGGTCTTCGAAAGCCAAGTCAACAAACAGATCACTGACCATCTCGAATCCCACCGTACCTTCTCCGCTGTGCAATCCGGTTTCCGAGCCGGTCACGGGTGCACCTCAGCCACGCTCAAGGTACTAAACGATATCATAACCGCCATCGATAAAAGACATTACTGTGCAGCCGTCTTCATCGACCTGGCCAAGGCTTTCGACTCTGTCAATCACCATATTCTTATCGGCAGACTCAGTAGCCTCGGTTTTTCTAATGACTGCCTTGCCTGGTTCACCAACTACTTTGCAGACAGAGTTCAGTGTGTCAAATCGGAGGGCATGTTGTCCGGTCCTCTGGCAGTCTCTATGGGGGTACCACAGGGTTCAATTCTCGGGCCGACTCTTTTCTCTGTATACATCAATGATGTTGCTCTTGCTGCGGGCGATTCCCTGATCCACCTCTACGCAGACGACACCATTCTATATACTTCCGGCCCTTCCTTGGACACTGTGCTATCTAACCTCCAAACGAGCTTCAATGCCATACAACACTCCTTCCGTGGCCTCCAACTGCTCTTAAACGCTAGTAAAACCAAATGCATGCTTTTCAACCGTTCGCTGCCTGCACCCGCACGCCCGACTAGCATCACCACCCTGGACGGTTCCGACCTAGAATATGTGGACATCTATAAGTACCTAGGTGTCTGGCTAGACTGCAAACTCTCCTTCCAGACTCATATCAAACATCTCCAATCCAAAATCAAATCAAGAATCGGCTTTCTATTCCGCAACAAAGCCTCCTTCACTCACGCCGCCAAACTTACCCTAGTAAAACTGACTATCCTACCGATCCTCGACTTCGGCGATGTCATCTACAAAATAGCTTCCAATACTCTACTCAGCAAACTGGATGCAGTTTATCACAGTGCCATTCGTTTTGTTACTAAAGCACCTTATACGACCCACCACTGCGACCTGTATGCCCTAGTCGGCTGGCCCTCGCTACATGTTCGTCGTCAGATCCACTGGCTCCAGGTCATCTACAAGGCTATGCTAGGTAAAGTGCCGCCTTATCTCAGTTCACTGGTCACGATGGCTACACCCACCCGCAGCACGCGCTCCAGCAGGTGTATCTCACTGATCATCCCTAAAGCCAAAACCTCATTTGGACGCCTTTCCTTCCAGTTCTCTGCTGCCTGCGACTGGAACGAATTGCAAAAATCTCTGAAGTTGGAGACTTTTATCTCCCTCAACAACTTTAAAAATCTGCTATCCGAGCAGCTAACCGATCGCTGCAGCTGTACATAGTCCATCTGTAAACTACCCACCCAATTTACCTACCTCACCCCCCATACTGCTTTTATTTATTTACTTTTCTGCTCTTTTGCACACCAGTATCTCTTCTTGCACATGATCATCTGATGATTTATCACTCCAGTGTTAATCTGCTAAATTGTAATTATTCGATTTATTGCCTACCTCATGCCTTTTGCACACATTGTATATAGATTCTCTTTTTTTTCTACCATGTTATTGACTTGTTTATTGTTTACTCCATGTGTAACTCTGTGTTGTCTGTTCACACTGCTATGCTTTATCTTGGCCAGGTCGCAGTTGCAAATGAGAACTTGTTCTCAACTAGCCTACCTGGTTAAATAAAGGTGAAATAAAAATAAATAAAATGTCTTTGGTGATGTGAACAGTAATTGAATCCATAACGCCCCTCCATCTTTAACTTTCTTGTCGTATTTCCCACTAGAAAATGAGTTAGCCTGTGGTAGTTTAAGACCTAGAACCAGGGAATGCTGGAGTGCACATCTTCAAACTATCCCTGTATTCATCCGGGTAGTGGCTGAAGAGGTTTCTTGGCTTCAAGAATATGGCAGAAGTGGATGGATGCTGGGGTAGAATCGAGCAGTGCGTTGAGCAAAGTTGGTGAAGATGAATGGACAACAGTAGTGTCAAAGAATAGAACAAAAAGGAAATTATCTAAAGTTGGAGTGGAGCAGGCATTCCCAAACTGGGTTTTTTTCTTCACATTTTCAAACAGTCCATTTATATTTTACAACGGGGCTATAAACTTGGGTGAGGTTTTTTCCTCGCCTGAGTAGCCTCGTTTCACTGCCAAAAATAAAATTAAACAGTCTACTGTTCAGCGAAATAACAACACAATGTCAAATACAGGAAGCCTAGTCAAATAATTAACATCCATTCACATTAACCGTTACTCTCTCGCGGGAACTCCACTAACGGTCCGTATGTAGCCAAACGTAGCTGCTGCTCATTCCGTTTGCTCGAAAATTTATAAATGGTTAAAAAAAGTAAGGCCCGCGTCCATGGAGACACATTCCAGCTCTACTGTTAGTACTGATACTACCAGCAGTACTATACCTGCACCTGTCGACGACACAAGTTGTTCTGCTTCCATGAGCACATCCAATGCTAGCATCAGAAATACTACATTTGTTGCTAGGATGGACACTGACAGTTGTGAATCTGATGTAGCCGAAGAGCTACTGCCCCCTTACCCGGGAAAGCAGCGAACAACAGATAGGGACGTTGGACCATCGAAGAGGCGCAAATATGATGAGAACTACATTGATTTGGGGTTCACTTACATAGTGGGAGCAGTGACTTTCCTCAGCCACAGTGTTGTCGTGTCTTTGGCATCATTAAACTGAAGACTGTTATTTTATCAAATCAATTCTCTGTAATTATTATTACGTGATTAAACTAATCATGTAACTGTAATTAACTAGGAAGTCGGGGCACTAAGGAAAATATTCAGATTACAAAGTTATAATTTTCCTAATATAACTTTCAGATATTTTAATATCTGATCAATTAGTCTTCTAATTAATGAATAATTCTTTACCTCACGTTAGTCTCATTCCTAACGTCGTAAATTGTTGGTTATAAACGTGCGAACAAAAAGGAGGAATTTGGACATAAATTATGGACGATATCGAACAAATAAAACATTTATTGTGGAATTGGGATTCCTGGGAGTGCATTCTGATGAAGATCATCAAAGGTAAGTGAATATTTATAATGCAATTTCTGACTTCTGTTGATTCCGCAACATGGCGGGTATATGTTTGGCTTGTTTTGGTCTCTGAGCGCCGTACTCAGAATATTGCATGGTTTGCTTTCTCCGTAAAGCTTTTTTGAAATCTGACAATGCGGTTGCATTAAGGAGAAGTATATCTATAATTCTGTGCATAATACTTGTATCTTTTATCAAAGTTTATTATGGGTATTTCTGTAAATTGATGTGGCTCTGTGCAAATTCACGGGATGTTTTGGAGGCAAAGCCAAATGTAAACTGAGGTTTTTGGATATAAATATGAACTTGATCGAACAAAACATACATGTGTTGTGTAACATGTTGTCCCGGGATTGTCATCTGATGAAGAATATCAAAGGTTAGTGATTCATTTTATCTCTATTTCTGCTTTTTGTCACTCCTCTCTTTGGTTGGAAAATGGCTGTATGCTTTCTGTGACGAGATGCTGACCTAACATAATGATATGTTCTGCTTTTGCCAAAAAGCCTTTTTGAAATCGGACACTGTGGTGGATTAACGAGAAGTTTATCTTTAAAATGGTGTCTAATACTTGTATGTCTGAGTAATTTGAATTATGAGATTTCTGTTGATTGAATTTGGCGCCCTGCAATTTCATTGGCTGTTGGCGAGGGGTTCTGCTTCCCACACAGGTTAATTTTATACAACAATTAGATGCAAGCCTCACAACGGAGACTCTTGTATAAACAGAGTTATGGTAATGTGGCTGTATTGTCTCTCATGAGTTTCACAAAATTGTACAAAACAGACCAGTTCGTAGCTGGATTCTCCCCTGACCGTGTACACATTCTCCTAAACATGGACATTGTTCAGTACTCAGTTTTTGTGATGTGGAAGAGGTTCCTTTGTCCTCCTGTGAAACTTTCTCTCTATACTGTCTAGCCATGAGGAGAGAGACTCCTCTGGGAATTTATGACCTGCATAACAGAGCCTGGGTGTAGGGGGAATAGAGAGGTGGTGAGAGAGAGAGGGGGATGGCGCAGAGAAAGGGGATTGTACTCACTATCCCCAAAGAGGGCCACGTCATGACAGTGTGTTATATGTGCAAAAGTACTATCTCACTACTCGATGAAACCTTCAGTTGCGCAGACATTTAGAAACAAAACATACCAATTTGAAAAATAAGCTACAGGAGTTTTTTGAAAGAGAATTAAGGTACATTTTGAGTAGTAAGACATGTATAAAAGAAACAGATTCCATTAATAATAAGTGGCTAGAAGCATCTTATATGGTGAGCTACCGAGTGGCTAGGACAGGCAAGCCCCATGCTATTGTGGAGGACTTAATTCTTCCTGCTGCCAAGGATATGGCTGGGACAATGCTGGGGGAAAAGCCAAAAAAACTATACAGACAATGCCTTCATCAAACAACACTATTTCACAACGCATCAGTGACATGGCAGGATATGTTTTGAAACAAATACTGCTTCACATACAAGCCAGTGAATTCTATGCATTACAGCTGTACGTGTCAACAGACGTGGCAGGCCTGACACAGTTCCTGGTATATGTCTGTTACATTTATGGGGGTCAATTAAGGAAGACATCCTCTTCTGCAAACCACTGGAAACCAGGACAACAGGAGAGGATATTTCTTAAGTACTGGACAGCTTTGTGACATCAAATGGATTTTGGTGGTCAAGACAGGGAGACATAGTGGAGTGGTAATGCCCGTGCAAGCAGTTGCTCCCGATGCCACTTGGGTACACTGCAGCATCCACCGAGAGGCTCTTGCTGCCAAGGGAATGCCTGACTGTTTGAAAGACGTTTTGGACACTACAGTGAAAATTGTTAACTTTGTTAAAGCAAGGCCCCTGAACTCTGGTGTATATTCTGCACTATGCAATGATATGTGCAGCGACCATGTGACGCTTTTACAACATACAGAAGTGCGCTTGTTATCAAGGGGCAAAGTATTGACATGTTTGTTGAATTGAGAGACGAGTTTAACGTTTTCTTTACTGACCATCAATTTCACTTGTCTGACCACTTGCATGATGACAAGTTTCTCACATGACTGGCCTATCTGGGTGATATTTTTTCTCGCCTGAATGATCTGAATCGAGGATTACAGGGAATCTCCACAACTATATTCAATGCTCGGGACAAAATTTAGGCTATATTAAGAAGTTGGAGCTCTTCTCTGTCTGCATTAACAGGACAACACACAGGTCTTTCCATCATTGTATGATTTTTTTGTGTGCAAATGAACTCAAGCTTATGGACAATGTCAAATGTGATATAGCGTGAGTTGGGTGTGCAAATACGCAGGTACTTTCCCGAAACGGATGACACAAACAACTGGATTTGTTATCCCTTTGATGCCCTGTCTCCAGTCCACTTATCGATATCTGAACAAGAGAGCCTCATTGCAATTGCAACAAGCGGTTCTGTGAAAATTGATTTTAATCAAGATGCCACTGCCAGATTTCTGAGTTGGGCTGAGATCAGAGTATCTTCCTTGGCAAATCGCACTGTTAAGACACTGATGCACTTTCCAACCACGTACATATGTGAGAGTGGATTCTCGGCCAGCACTAGAATGAAAACTAAATACAGGCACAGACTGTGTGTGGAAAATGATTTAACACTGAGACTCTCTCCAATACAACCCAACTTTGTAGAGTTATGTGCATCCTTTCAAGCAAACCCTTCTCATTAACCTGTGGTGAGTTGTTCACAATTTCCGATGAACAAAAACAGTTTTATATGTAAGATGGTTAAATAAAGAGCAAAATTATAGATTATTATTATATTATTATTTGTGCCCCAGTCCTATAAGAGCTCTTTGTCACTTTCCACGAACAAACTCACACTGATTCTTATGTTTAATACATTTATCATATAGTGTGTGTGTGGCAGGCTTACAATGATGGCAAAAAACAACATTTGAGAGTGCGCTGACCCTGGTGCTAGAGGGGCTATGCAGCTGGAGGTTGAATGTTTGAAGGGGTACGGGACTATAAAAAGTTTTGGAACCACTGGAGTGGATAGATCTCCGTGTATGTTGGATAATTATTTGTTTCTTGTTGGGATGCATTTGTTGATTAAGGATGCATATCTGGGAGATGCATTTGAGGTGTCGAAGATGGTAAAGCATGCGCTGGGAAAAATCATTGCAGTGTACAGTAAATCCTGTAAAGGATTTGGCGATGTTTCGAGTGTGTGCAGGCGTACGGAGTACTGAAGAATGACATGTAGAAGGACGACGGTGTTGCAATTGTGGTGGGGACTGCCTTGTAAGTGTAAAGGAGTTTGAAGTTTCAAGGCTCAGGGCTGTACAGCAGGTCTCCTACAGGTAGGAGTGTGAAATGATAGATGGAGAGAGTGGAGCTGAAGATATGGTGGTTGATGCCCTGCAGCCTGTGGAGACTCAGAATGTCATTTAACAGTTGAGAGAAACTGATATGATGATCGTAAAGAAGGTGCAGCTTGTGGTGTTTATTCCACATGTGATTAATTGTTCAGTCCAAACTAACAAGAAGTCCAAAGAAACTGGAAAAAATTGTATATGCGGCTTGAAAGTTTTGAAGTTTTGAAAACAGTTTAAATATTGCAGGGAATGAATGAAGTTGTTCCCCCCTCCCAGGCCCCTGAGCCTGTGTAGGGATGTAATCTTGATTGAACTGGGAGTGGAATTTGTTTGTGTGTGTGTGTGTGTCCACCTTTTTCCGCAATGGACTATTTATTTATTTTTCTCAAGTACACTAGCTAGATGTACGGAGGATGGCGGAATGCACATGCAATTTGTGTGAACGCCATTATACCATGGAAGAAGAAAAATAACAGGTTTCTTGTGTTTCCTCCTTTTGCAACTAGAGACTGCTTGCACAACTTGCAAATTGCGTTTTCCTGTTCAATGTCAGTTTTCTTAAAACCAATCCATGTCCACAATATCAACGTGGTCAGCAATGGGGGAGTGAAGGCTTCCTGGAAGAGCACAAAACTTTTACATATCTATCTTTGAAAAGCAAGTCAGGTAAAGTGCTTTTTTTGTGATTAATAAGCGGTGCTGTATTTTGAGACTGGATTGCATATGTAAATAAGACAATAGGCAGAGGGTAGCATACATTTTTGTCTGATTTGTTGTATGGTAACAATTGTAATAATGCATTTTATTTTGGAGAGTGGTTTCTTGCATCATATAACACAATACAACAAAGTTTTGCCGCAAACTTGCTTTGCAACTGAAACATTTTCTCTGCGCCCCATGGCAAATTTGCATAGAATTGTCTCTGTCAAGAAGTGGGCTGCGGCCCCTGATGATGAGTTCAGATTTTTTGTGGCCCCCACACCTATCAAAGTTCCTGGTATAGGCTATTGTAGGCTATCGTAGAAGTCCATAGCTATTTACATTGGAAAATGTTATGTAATTTCCTCTGTTGGTTTTGTTGATAGGCCACTCTGAGAGGCTTACATTCTGCTCAAATAGCCACAATAGTCTATTGGCCACTGTATAAAACTGTAACTTAAAGTGGGTACAGCATGTGTTCACAGTGAATGTGTGCTTCAAGTTGCACAGAATGCTCGCAACATTCAAGTTTCCTCTGACAAGAACTGTCATTTTCTCAGTCAAAAAACATTAGATGAAACTTTGCGACCAGTCCTACTTGCTAGGAAGCTCCCATGTTTAGGCCTAGTTCCTCTGTGCTATCATTGATAAAGATAAAGTATTATTTGTGCTAAATCAATCCCCTGTTGAACATGCTCATTAAGTGATGGGTATAAAATGAGCCTAGTGCAGCTCTGGCGAGATAATGCCAGGTGAATATTTCAATTAATACCAACGTCTCTGTTTCGTCTCTATACCAACGTCTCTATTCATTATCAGTCAGCAGAAATGAGACGGCATTGCAACTGGTAGCCATGAGTGTCTGAACTGATAATAAGAAATAATAATGCCTGCAATTACTATGCAGCACACTCACATCCACAACTGTGAGAGAAAGTGAGAGTGACAGACGGAGTGAGGGAGAGAAAGAGCAGAGAAAGAGCAGAGAGTTGACTTGGCTCAGTGAGAGATGTTCCTCAGCTATAGCTATCTCTTCCTTAGCAACAGTCACCAGGGACCTAATTCTTTCTCCATCAAGACTTGGTGAGAAATAATAAATGAGGGAAGGAAAATTTAAACCGAACAAGCGATGAGAAAAAAAAGTCACAATTGGTTTTACATTGGATTCAGATTTACACATCTCCTTAGCCGTAGGCCATGCTCTTGCACTGGTCTAATTCCTCACTTATTAAAAATGACTCCTTTGCCATCGTTGAAATGGCAAAGGTATGTGGGTTCATTACTTACTGGGCTGTAATAAGGCTTTTTACAGCAACCTGTGGCCAGGGTCCTGTTTGTCTGTGTATTTCCTGCTTGTTAAAATGCTTTACATTGCGTTGTCTCTCTCTCCGCCTCTGTTTATTTTGTCAATACAAGGGCCGATCTTAATGTTGTAATTTCCAGACCAGTCTCATGACAAAAATAGAGAGCCATATAAATACTATTCAGACTGTAGACTGTGTGTGTGTGATAGTTTTGCATGTTATCCCAAAACTTTGGTACTTTTCTGATACTAGAACATTAAAAAAACAGTTTGGTACCAGATTTTTTTAAACTTTCAGTACTTCTGTCAAATGTGTCTCACGTTGTGTTATGATTGAGATGATCAAGTCTGTCTATCAGCGCAGCCCCTTTATAGCGCGAGCGCACCATGCATGCCTCTTGCCTGCTCCACTTATACATAGGTAGAACACTGGGAGCCTGGACTGCAACATTGTTAGCTCTCCACTCATGCTGCACAGAAGTTAACCCTCTTGAATCATGAAACACGGCATGTAGACATTTTGAAACTGTTAATTAGTGTTCGCAAAACAATGTCCAAACAGGCTAGAACACTTTAAAATTAAAAGCTAGCATCAATTCACTACCCTAGTACTTGGTTTGTGTTAATATGCAAACCATTACGGAAAATATGCTGATTTCAAGCTAATTGTCACCAAAAACTTTATAAATTTATTTAATTGTCTCTCCCTCAAGTCCAAAGATACTTTTCCCTTTTGTCTGTGTCATGTCTCTCTCTTTCTCACCGAACTCAACTGTGGGCATGTGCCTCCTCATCAATGATGTAAATACTGGGTCTTAAAGAGACAGTGTGTACTTTTAGAAAATAAGAGATTGCTACTTCTACGCAAATGTTGTTGATCAGTAAAATAAATTAAGTCGAAATGGAAGGGAAACAGATTGTTTGTCATCTGTAGCCACATGAAATAAGTGAAAACAAGCTCAATGGTAAATCAATAGAGATTTACCATTCAAATAAACAATTACCATTAAGTTGTCATATACAGTGGGGAGAACAAGTATTTGATACACTGCCGATTTTGCAGGTTTTCCTACTTACAAAGCATGTAGAGGTCTGTAATTTTTATCATAGGTACACTTCAACTGTGAGAGACGGAATCTAAAACAAAAATCCAGAAAATCACATTGTATGATTTTTAAATAATTAATTTGCATTTTATTGCATGACATAAGTATTTGATCACCTACCAACCAGTAAGAATTCCGGCTCTCACAGACCTGTTAGTTTATCTTTAAGAAGCCCTCCTGTTCTCCACTCATTACCTGTATTAACTGCACCTGTTTGAACTCGTTACCTGTATAAAAGACACCTGTCCACACACAATCAAACAGATTCCAACCTCTCCACAATGGCCAAGACCAGAGAGCTGTGTAAGGACATCAGGGATAAAATTGTAGACCTGCAAAAGGCTGGGATGGGCTACAGGACAATAGGCAAGCAGCTTGGTGAGAAGGAAACAACTGTTGGCGCAATTATTAGAAAATGGAAGAAGTTCAAGATGACGGTCAATCACCCTCGGTCTGGGGCTCCATGCAAGATTTCACCTCGTGGGGCATCAATGATCATGAGGAAGGTGAGGGATCAGCCCAGAACTACACGGCAGGACCTGGTCAATGACCTGAAGAGAGCTGGGACCACAGTCTCAAAGAAAACCATTAGTAACACACTACGCCGTCATGGATTAAAATCCTGCAGCGCACGCAAGGTCCCCCTGCTTAAGCCAGTGCATGTCCAGGCCTGTCTGAAGTTTGCCAATGACCATCTGGATGATCCAGAGGAGGAATGGGAGAAGGTCATGTGGTCTGATGAGACAAAAATAGAGCTTTTTGGTCTAACTCCACTCGCCGTGTTTGGAGGAAGAAGAAGTATGAGTACAACCCCAAGAACACCATCCCAACCGTGAAGCATGGAGGTGGAAACATCATTCTTTGGGGATGCTTTTCTGCAAAGGGGACAGGACGACTGCACCGTATTGAAGGGAGGATGGATGGGGCCATGTATCGCGAGATCTTGACCAACAACCTCCTTCCCTCAGTAAGAGCATTGAAGATGGGTCGTGGCTGGGTCTTCCAGCATGACAACGACCCGAAACACACAGCCAGGGCAACTAAGGAGTGGCTCCGTAAGAAGCATCTCAAGGTCCTGGAGTGGCCTAGCCAGTCTCCAGACCTGAACCCAATAGAAAATCTTTGGAGGGAGCCGAAAGTCCGTATTGCCCAGCGACAGCCCCGAAACCTGAAGGATCTGGAGAAGGTCTGTATGGAGGAGTGGGCCAAAATCCCTGCTGCAGTGTGTGCAAACCTGGTCAAGAACTACAGGAAACGTATGATCTCTGTAATTGCAAACTAAGGTTTCTGTACCAAATATTCAGTTCTGCTTTTCTGATGTATCAAATACTTATGTCATGCAATAAAATGCAAATTAATTACTTAATGATCATACAATGTGATTTTCTGGATTTTTGTTTTAGATTCCGTCTCTCACAGTTGAAGTGTACCTATGATAAAAATTACAGACCTCTACATGCTTTGTAAGTAGGAAAACCTGCAAAATTGTCAGTGTATCAAATACTTGTTCTCCCCACTGTAGATAGATTGGTAAAAAATGTATTAAATTCATACATGGCTGTCTCTGAAAAATTTGACATTAAATGTCAAATGTAAAAACATATTGAACTCAAAAAATGCCCAACGATTGAGCAGAGCAGTGGCTGAGTTTATTTGTCTAGATCAGGTGCCATTCTGTGACTCGATGGTATCGTTTTGGTATTGAGTATCGTGATGGTATAGAGTGTCATGATACTAAACCTAATATCGGTATCAAAGTCAAAATTCTGGTATCGTGACAAGATGTGTGTGTGTGTATGCATTTGTATGTGTGCATGTTTTAACATGACAGTGCACTGAAAAACAATGCCCTTTAGTCCTACTTAAATAGTGGATGGTATCAGAGGGCCAGTGCCCTTGCAAAAAGTAATCTTTAAGGAAAAATATTTAATGAAAGATTGTCCCTGATAAGAGCCAAGGACACTGCTTGACTGGATTCCTCAGACACTCACACATGATGATGTAGGCTATTGATCTCCACATGTACCTGGGACTGCCTTCAGTAAGTATTGACACCCCTTGACTTTTTCCACATGTTGTTGTGTAACAGCCTGAATCTAAAATGTATTAAATTGAGATTGTGTCACTAGCCTACATAAAAGACCCCGTAATGTAAAAATGAATAAAAAAATTAAAAGCTGAGATTTCTTGAGTCAATACATATTCAACCCCTTTGTTATGGCAAGCCTAAATAAGTTCAAGAGTAAAATTGTGCATAGCAATTCACATAATAAGTTGCATGGACTCACTCTGTGGGCAATAATAGCGTCTAACATGGTTTTAATGACTACCTCATCTCTGCACCCCAGACATACAATTATCTGTAAGGTCTCTCAGTTGAGCAGTGCATTTCAAACCAAGATTCAACCACAAAGACCAGGGAGGTTTTCCAATGCCTCGGAAAGAAGGGCACCTATTGGTAGATAGGTTAAAAAAGAATCTGACATATAATATTCCTTTGAGCATGGGGAAGTTATTAATTACTCTTTGGAGGGTGTATCAATACACCCAGTCACTACAAAGATACAGGGGACCTACCTAACTTAGTTGCCGGAGAGGAAGGAAACCACTCAGGGATTTCACCACGAGGCCAATGGTGACTTTAAAACAGTTACAGAGTTTAATGGCTGTGAAAGGAGAACTGAGGATGGATCAACAACATTGGCAAGCAGCATACCACCCTACATCCCACTGCTGGCTTGCTTCTGAAGCTACGCATGGTTGGTCCTAGTTGTTCCCTAGATGGGATCCCTGATGCTGCTGGAAGTGGTGTTGGAGGGCCAGTAAGAGGCACTCTTTCCACTGGTCTAAAACAATATACCAATACCTCAGTGATTGGAGGACATTGCTTTATGTAACTTGCCGTCTTTCGGATGGGACGTTAAACGGGTGTCCTGGCTCTCTGTGGTCACTAAAGATCCCATGGCACTTATTGTAAGAGTAGGGGTATTAACCCCGGTGTCCTGGCTAAATTCCCAATCTGGCCCTCATACCATCATGGTCACTTAATCATCCCGAATTTACAATTGGCTCCTCCCCATTAAACTTTTCCCCAGGTCGTTGCTGTAAATGAGAATGTGTTCTCAGTCAACTTACCTGGTAAAATAATTGTTAAATAAAAATAAATAAATAGTTACTCCACAATACTACCCTAAATTACAGAGGGAAAAGAAAGAAGCCTGTACTGATTTTTGTCTTTCTCCAAACCGTTCATCCTGTTTACAATAAGGCAGACAAAAAAAGCAAAACATTTGCCAATTTTTTTAAACTTCATGTCCTGAACATAAAGTGTTATGTTTGGTGCTAATCGAACACAACACATCACTGAGTACCACTTTCATATTTCCAAGCATGGTGGTGGCTGCATCATGTTATGGGTATGTTTGTCATTGGCAAGGGCTAGGGAGATTTTTTAGGATAAAAATAAATGGAATAGATCTGAGCACAGACAAAATCCTAGAGGAAAATCTGATTCAGTCTTCTTTCCAACAGACACTGGGAGACAAATAACCTAAAATAACTTAACACAAGGCCAAATATACGCTGGAGTTGCTTACCAAGACGACATTGAATGTTCTTGAGTGGCCTAGTTACAGTTTTGACTTAGAAATCTATGGCAAGACTTGAAAATGGCTGTCTAGCAATGACCAACAACAAACTTGACAGAGTTTGAAGAATGTTAAAAAGAATGCAAATATTGTACAATCCAGGTGTACACTTTTAGAGACATACCCAGAAAGACTGACAGCTGTAATTGCTGCCAAAGGTAATTCTAACACGCATTGACTCAGTGGTGTGAATACTTATTTAAAGAAGATATTATTGTATTTAATTTTCAATACATTTTCAAACATTTCTAAAAATATGTTTTCACTTAGTCATTATGGGGTATTGTGTGTAGATGGGTGAGATAAAAAAAAAAAATTGAATTCAGGCTGTAACACAACAAAATGTGGAATAAGTCAAGGGGTGTGAATACCTTCAGAAGACATTGTAGCTAGACCTGGTAGTTGATAGGGAACAACATTATTTGTTTATTGATTCAAGAACATACGAGTGAGAGGGACCGAGAATGGAGTGAAAGATGCAGTAAATGATCGATGGTTGTGATTTTCATTTTTCTAATGGTGGACACACACACACACACACACACACACACACACACACACACACACACACACACACACACACACACACACACACACACACACACACACACACACACACACAACCCAATTTATGGCATTGGGTCATTACGCCCACATCTCATCTCGCTCTCTTTATCTGGGATGAGTAATTTTTTTCTAACAGACGTTTCTCTGTAGCAATCTCCTTAATGGGGTCAGAGATGGCCATATTTCACTATGAAGTGGATCCTCTGTCTCACACCTCTTCCATCCAATCATCTTAGAACGGGGAGAGACACCAACTCTCCTATCAGCAGCCACGCCCACTTCTCAGTGTTCCAATCTCCAGTGGTGGCAGCACCTCCACTGACCTGATTGGTGATAACAGCGTGTGGGCTTTGCCTCGCTCCTGCCAGAGATTTGATTGACAGCTTTCTGACAGGTCATATAGGAGGTCCATAGCCCCAAGAGACATTGTTAGTGATATAAATTAAGATCTTAAAGAGATATTAACAAAGCTGCTGAATATGGGCATGGACAAATGGAAAAAGAGTTTGTGTTGCAATCTATAGTTTCCTTAGCCGGGCCTATCAGATAAATATATTTATGGAGTGGACAGAGGGGTTGAGATTTATGAATAACTTTTGAGGAGGCTTGTGTGTGTGCATGTGTGTATATGAATATGATTTAATGTACAGTTTGCCGAAGCGAAAACAAAACGTAATAAACTCAACAAAAAAAGAAACGTCCCTTTTTCAGGACCCTGTTTTTCAAAGATAATTCATAAAAATCCAAATAACTTCATAGATCTTCATTGTAAAGGGTTTAAACACTGTTTCCCATGTTTGTTCAATGAACCATAAACAATTAATGAACATGCTCCTGTGGAATGGTCGTTAAGACACTAACAGCTTACAGACGGTAGGCAATTAAGGTCACAGTTATGAAAACTTAGGACACTAAAGAGGACTTTTTACTGACTCAGAAAAATATCAAAAAGAAAGATGCCCAGGGTCCCTGCTCATCTGCGTGAAGGTGCATTAGGCATGCTGCAAGGAGGCATGAGAACTGCAGATGTGGCCAGGGCAATAAATTGCAATGTCCGTACTGTGAGACGCCTAAGACAGCGCTACAGGGAGACAGGATGGACAGCTGATCATCCTCGCAGTGGCAACACCTGCACAGGATCAGTGCATTCGAACGTCCCACCTGCGGGACAGGTACAGGATGGCAACAACAACTGCCCGAGTTACACCAGGAACGCACAATCCCTCCATCAGTGTTCAGACTGTCCGCAATAGGCTGCGAGAGGCTGGACTGAGGGCTTGTAGGCCTGTTGTAAGGCAGGTCCTCACCAGACATCACCGGCAACAACGTCGCCTATGGGCACAAACCTACTGTCTCTGGACCAGACAGGACTGGCAAAAAGTGCTCTTCTCTGACGAGTCGCGGGTTTTGTCTCACCAGGGGTGATGGTCGGATTCGCGTTTATCCCCGAAGAAATGAGCGGTACACCAAGACCTGTACTCTGGAGCGGGATCGATTTGGAGGTGGAGGGTCCGTCAAGGTCTGGGGTGGTGTGTCGCATCATCGGACTGAGCTTGTTGTCATTGCAGGCAATCTCAACGCTGTGCGTTACAGGGAAAACATCCTCCTCCCTCATGTGGTACCCTTCCTGCAGGCTCATCCTGACATGACCCTCCAGCATGACAATGCCACCAGCCATACTGCTCGTTCTGTGCGTGATTTCCTGCAAGACAGGAATGTCAGTGTTCTGCATGGCCAGCGATGAGCCCGGATCTCAATCCCATTGAGCACGTCTGGGACCAGTTGGATCTAAGGGTGAGGGCTAGGGCCATTCCCCTCAGAAATGTCCGGGAACTTGCAGGTGCCTTGGTGGAAGAATGGGGTAACATCTCACAGCAAGATCTGGCATATCTGGTGCAGGTCATGAGGAGGAGATGCACTGCAGTACTTACTGGTGGCCACACCAGATACTGACTGTTAATTTTGATTTTGACCCCCCCCCCCCCCCCCGTCCTTGGTTCAGGGACACATTATTCCATTTCCATGTTTGTGGAACTTGTTCAGTTTATGTCTCAATTGTTGAATCTTGTTATGTTGATACAAATATTTACACATGTTAAGTTTGCTGAAAATACACACAGTTGACAATGAGAGGACGTTTCTTTTTTTGCTGAGTGTATCTCCAAAGTGTGCACAAACCTTGAAGCTTTAGCTTTGTAGACCAGTGGTTTACCCCTATCTACAAGCTCACACATTTTTCTATCTACTTTCCAAACGTTCAATAGGACATGTAATTACCCTACTACAGAGTTGCATGTACTATACTGCGCTCTGGATGTCTATTGTATCCATCCAGGTATCTAAAGGCCCTTTGTCCAGTGCTTTCTAAATGTATGACTCGTCTTTTGTATAGAAAAAGTCTAATCAAACTTTTTGGGGCGTTCATTTCCTTAAAGTTTTTGAATAGTTTGGGCTGGCTTCTTTCATGGTTCTTTTTAAACAAACTTGACAATTAATGCTTTTTACCAGCCTTTCCAAACTTCAATAAAATGTTCACCTTAAAATTGTCCAAATTAATTTAAATATATATGGAATCCTTTCTTTGTAAGTTTTTGTAATATACCCTCACCCATTTGATGTGAAACAGATGAAAACCAGGTGTGTGAGATAATCAAAATATGCCACATTTACCACATCTTACGATACGCTGAGCCACAAAGACATGCAACGACCGACTCCCTCCCCCTCCAAAACCTAAGAGCAATATCTGAGGGATGGAATTTGAGGGCAAGATGGTGGCAGTGGTGGCATTTGGGAGGGATGCGTTTAGGTCCTGAGAGGTTTGGCCGTAAACTGTGTGTGTGTAACAGAAGTTTAAAGGTGCAATATGTAGCACTGTGGGCGACCCGACCAACTGCACATAGACATGTGAGTTATAGATCTGTCATTCTCATTGAAAGCAAGTCTGATAAGTGGTAGATCCATTCTATGTGCTATTTTCTATTCTTGTTTTTGAGTCTTTCGGTTTCGTACAACAGGTTCAAACAGCTGAAAATACGATAATTTTGGTTATTGAAAAGATATTTAACAGCGGTTTAAATTGTACAATGATTCTCTACACCAGTGGTTCCCAAACTTTTATAGTCCTGTACCTCTTCAAACATTCAACCTCCAGCTGCGTACCCCCTCTAGCACCAACCCAACTTGTGGGAAGTGACAAAGAGCTCTTATATACAAATAATAATATAATAACAATCTATAATTTTGCTCTTTATTGAACCATCTTACATATAAAACCTTATTTGTTTATCGAAAATTGTGAATAACTCACCACAGCTTAATGAGAAGGGTGTGCTTGAAAGGACGCATATAACTCTGCAATGTTGCGTTGTATTGGAGAGAGTCTCAGTCTTAAATCATTTCCCACACACAGTCTGTGCCTGTATTTAGTTTTCATTCTAGTGAGGGCCCAATAATCCACTCTCACATAGGTACGTGGTTACAAAGGTTATCAGTGTCGTAACAGCGCGATTTGCAAAGACAGGATACTCTGAGCACAGCCCAATCCACAAATCGGGCAGTGGCTTCTGATTCAATTTCATTTTTATAGAACCGCTTGTTGCAATTTCGATGAGGCTCTCTTGTTCGGATATCGATACGTGGACTGGAGGCAGAGCATGAAAGGGATAACAAATTCAGTTGTTTGTGTCATCTGTTTCGGGAAAGTATCTGCATAATTGCGCACCCAACTCACTCAGGTGCTTTGCTATATCACATTTGACATTGTCCATAAGCTTGAGTTAATTTGCACACAAAAAAATCATACAATGATGGAAAGACCTGTGTGTTGTCCTTGTTAATGCAGACATTGAATATAGTTGCGGAGAGTCCCTGTAGTCCTCGATTCAGATCAGGATTGCATAGTGCAGAAAATACACAAGAGTTCAGGGGCCTTGCTTTAATAAAGTGAACCATTTTCACTGTAGTGTCCAAAACGTCTTTCAAGCTGTCAGGCATTCCCTTGTCAGCAAGAGCCTCTCGGTGGATGCTGCAGTGTGCCCAAGTGGCGTCGGGAGCAACTGCTTGCACGGGCATTACCACTCCACTATGTTTCCCTGTCTTGACCACCAAAATCCATTTGATGTCACAAAGCTGTCCAGTACTTAAGAAATATCCTCTCCTGTTGTCCTGGTTTCCAGTGGTTTGCAGAAGAGGATGTCTTCCTTAATTGACCCCCTGTAAACGTATCGGACATATACCAGGAGCTGTGCCAGGCCCGCCACATCTGTTGACTCATACAGCTGTAATGCATAGAATTCACTGGCTTGTATGTGAAGCAGTATTTGTTTCTAAACATCTCCTGCCATGTCACTGATGCGCCATGAAACAGTGTTCTTTGATGAAGGCATTGTCTGTATAGTTTTTGGGGCTTTTCCCCAAGCATTGTCCCAGCCATATCTGCGGCAGCAGGAAGAATTAAGTCCTCCACAATAGTATGGGGCTTGCCTGTCCTAGCCACTCGGTAGCTCACCATATAAGACGCTTATAGCCCCTTCTTGTTAATGGTAGCTTTTTCTTTTATACATGTCTTACTACTCGAAATTCGTCTTAATTCTCGTTTCGTGGCTTATTTTTCAAATTGGCATGTTTTGTTTCTAAATGTCTGCGCAAGACTGCCGTTACCGTCAATATTACTCGCCAATGTGCAATCATTGGACAATAAACTAGACAAGGTAAGATCACGAATATCCTACCAACGGGACATCGAAAACTGTAATATCCTATGCTTCACGGAATCGTGGCTGAATGACAACATGGATATTCAGCTAGCTGGATACATGCTGCACCAGCAGGATAGAACAGCACACTCCGGTAAGACGAGGGGGGAGCGGTCTGTGCATATTTGTAAACAACAGCTAGTGCACGAAATCTAAGGAAGTCTCTAGATTTTGCTCACCTGAAGTAGTGCCTAAATGACTACAGACCTGTAGCACTCACGTCCATAGCAAAATTGTGAATAACTCACCACAGCTTAATGAGAAGGGTGTGCTTGAAAGGACGCACATAACTCTGCAATGTTGCGTTGTATTGGAGAGAGTCTCAGTCTTAAATCATTTTCCACACACAGTCTGTGCCTGTATTTAGTTTTCATTCTAGTGAGGGCCCAATAATCCACTCTCACATAGGTACGTGGTTACAAAGGTTATCAGTGTCGTAACAGCGCGATTTGCAAAGACAGGATACTCTGAGCACAGCCCAATCCACAAATCGGGCAGTGGCTTCTGATTCAATTTCATTTTTATAGAACCGCTTGTTGCAATTTTGCCACAAGGGCTTTGAAAGGCTGGTAATGGCTCACATCAACACCATTATCCCAGAAACCCTAGAACCACTCCAATTTGCATACCGCCCAAACAGATCCACAGATGATGCAATCTCTATTGCACTCCACACTGCACTTTCCCACCTGTACAAAAGGAACACCTATGTGAGAATGCTGTTCATTGACTACAGCTCAGCGTTCAACACCATAGTACCCTCAAAGCTCATCACCAAGCTAAGGATCCTGGGACTAAACACCCTCTGCAACTGGATCCTGGACTTCCTGACAGGCCGCCCCCAGGTGGTGAGGGTAGGTAGCAACACATCTGCCACGCTGATCCTCGACACTGGAGCTCCCCAGGGGTGCGTGCTCAGTCCCCACCTGTACTCCCTGTTCACCACGACTGCATGGCCAGGCACAACTCCAACACCATCATTAAGTTTGCTGACGACACAACGGGGGTAGGCCTGATCACCGACAACGACGGGAAAGCCTATAGGGAGGAGGTCAGAGACCTGGCCGGGTGGTGCCAGAATAACAACCTCTCCCTCAACGTAACCAAGACTAAGGAGATGATTGTGGACTACAGGAAAAGGAGCACCGAGCACGTCCCCATTCTCATCGACGGGGCTGTAGTGGAGCAGGTTGAGAGCTTCAAATTCCTTGGTGTCCACATCAACAACAAACTAGATTGGTCCAAACCCACCAAGACAGTCGTGAAGAGGGCACGACAAAGCCTATTTCCCCCTCAGGAAACTAAAAAGATTTGGCATGGGTCCTGAGATCCTCAAACGTTTCTACAGTTGCAACATCGAGAGCATCCTGACCGGTTGCATCACTGCCTGGTACGGCAATTGCTCGGCCTTCCGACCGCAAGGCACTTCAGAGGGTAGTGCGTACGGCCTAGTACATCACTGCGGCAAAGCTGCCTGCCATCCAGGACCTCTACACCAGGCGGTGTCAGAGGAAGGCCCTAAAAATTGTCAAAGACCCCAGCTACCCCAGTCATAGACTGTTCTCTCTACTACCGCATGGCAAGCGGTACCGGAGTGCCAAGTCTAGGACAAAAAGGCTTCTCAACAGTTTTTACCCCCAAGCCATAAGACTCCTGAACAGGTAACCAAATGGTTACCCGGACTATTTGCATTGTGCCCTCCCCCGACCCCTCTTTTACGCTGCTGCTACTCTCTGTTTATCTTATATGCATAGTCACTTTAAATATACATTCATGTACATACTACCTAAATTGGCCCGACCAACCAGTGCTCCCGCACATTGGCTAACCGGGCTATCTGCATTGTGTCCCACCACCCGCCAACCCCTCTTTTTACGCTTCTGATACTCTCTGTTCATATGCATAGTCACTTTAACGATACCTACATGTACATACTACCTCAATAGGCCTGACTAACAGGTGTCTGTATATAGCCTTGCTACTCTTTTTTCAAATGCCTTTTTACTGTTTTATTTCTTTACTTACCTACACACACACACATACACACACACATACCTTTTTTCCCCCACACCATTGGTTAGAGCCTGTAAGTAAGCATTTCACTGTAAGGTCTACACCTGTTGTATTCGGCGCACGTGACAAATAAACTTTGATTTCATTTGAAGACTGAAGGTTTCATTGAGTTGTGAGATAGTACTTTTGCACATATAATACACTTTGGCTGAGGAGAGGCACTACTCCCAATATAAGTGAACCCCAAATCAATGATGTTCTCATCATATTTGTGCCTCTTCGATGGTCCAACGTCCCTGTCTGTTTTTCAGTATTTTCCCGGGTAAGGGGGCAGTAGCACTTCGGCTGCATCAGATTGACAACTGTCAGTGTCCATCCTAGCTGGGCTAACAACATATGTAGAATTACTGATGCTAGCATTGGATGTGCTCGTGGAAGCAGAACAACTTGTGTCGTCAACAGGTGCAGGTGTAGTACTACTGGTATTAGCAGTACTACCAGTAGAGCTGGTATGTGTCTCTATGCACGCGGGCCTTACTAAATGGACTGTTTGAAAATGTGAAATAAAATAATAAATAAATATATATAAAACATTATTATGATTTAAATGTGGATCACATTTTTATTTGGCGTACCCCCCACGGCATTGCACGTAGCCCTGGAACACACTGTAGGTCTGACATGACATTTATACCTGGTGTTCCAGGACAGGTATGTAAAGTGACGTGTTTACAATCGTATCTACACTTCAATTCTAAATCAGAGGTTGATGTACAATAGAGATGTTGAGAAACAACAAACAGAGATCTGTTCACTATCCTCATCCCCATTAGTACAAGGTAAAAAATCTGACGTTCTGTCCCTAAGCAAGGCAGTTAACCAATTGTTCCCCGGGCGCCGAAGACGTGAATGTCGATTAAGGCAGCCCTCTGCACCTCTCTGATTCAGAGAGGTTGGGTTAAACGCGGAAGACACATTTCAGTGGAATAAATTCAGTTGGACAACTGACTAGGTATCCTCCTTTCCCTTTCCTTACAATATTTCACTGCAGCTAGATAGGGTTTAACTTTAGGTCCTTTCCCAGTGAAAGTCATTATCCCCTCAACGCCTTGGCTCTGAAGGGGGGAAAGGCGTCATAAAGCACACGCCCACATTGACGCTGATGTTATTTATGCTGGTGTTATTTATGCTGGTGTTTTTTATGCTGGGGTTTTTTATGCTGGGGTTTTAATGCTGGTGTTTTTTATGCTGGTGTTTTTTATGCTGGTGTTTTTTATGCTGGTGTTTTTTATGCTGGTGTTATTTATGCTGTGGTTTTAATGCTGATGTTTTTTATGCTGGGGTTTTTTATGCTGGGGTTTTTATGCTGGTGTTTTTTATGCTGGGGTTTTTTATGCTGGGGTTTTTTATGCTGGGGTTTTAATGCTGATGTTTTTTATGCTGGTGTTTTTTATGCTGGGGTTTTTATGCTGGTGTTTTTTATGCTGGTGTTTTTTATGCTGGTGTTTTTTATGCTGGTGTTTTTTATGCTGGTGTTTTTTATGCTGGGGTTTTTTATGCTGGGGTTTTAATGCTGATGTTTTTTATGCTGGTGTTTTTTATGCTGGGTTTTTTATGCTGGTGTTTTTTATGCTGGTGTTTTTTATGCTGGGTTTTTTTATGCTGGGGTTTTTATGCAGGTGTTATTTATGCTGGGGTTTTTTATGCTGGGGTTTTTTATGCTGGTGTTTTTTATGCTGGGGTTTTTTATGCTGGGGTTTTTATGCTGGTGTTTTTTATGCTGGGGTTTTTTATGCTGGTGTTTTTTATGCTGGGGTTTTTATGCTGGGGGTTTTTATGCTGGGGTTTTTTATGCTGGGGTTTTTTATGCTGGTGTTTTTTATGCTGGTGTTTTTATGCTGGGTTTTTTTATGCTGGTGTTTTTTATGCTGGTGTTTTTTATGCTGGGGTTTTTATGCTGGGGTTTTTAATGCTGGGGTTTTTTCCTCTGCGGTTAGCTGATCATTAAGCCCCCCTCTGTGTAACTGGAGTGGACACGCACTGTGGTCAGATCTCTCTCTGATTGATAGTTAGTGGTTGGAGGCTTTTAGTGCTGCCCTTTCAATCAGGATCAGCCCCATCGCTCACCCACTTACAGTAGTCATAGATTGCCATCACATTTCTGACTCTAATGGCAGTGCTCCTATAATGTACTGCATATTTCAAGCCTGTCAACAATCAGCTAGGCTTCATGTGCTTTACGCTTTGTTTGCATTGGTACACAATGAAGGAGGTGTACCAGGGTCTTTGGAGTGTGTGATGATTGAGTTGATGTGTTAAAGTGTGGTTGTAAAAAATATAATTGATACAGCCTTTATAATGTATTACAGTTTGTTTCCTTTACATATACGGATCAGAGACCTTTAGACCACAGAAACAGTGTCTACACAACCTTCACACAACCCTCAGAAGACACATTTCAATAACATTCAGAAACCCTTAAAAAAAGCTCACACAGAAGATTCCTAGGTTGATTAGGTTTAAGTTTTAATCTGTGTCTGAGTGTGGGCCTTTAGAGAGAACGTTCTCATGCATCTCATTACACCTCTCAACCCCATAACTGAGAGGTTATTGATTCTTTCAGGGTGTCACAGTTCAGATAAAAAGAGGGAGAAACTAATTGAGGCCTTGTAATTTCTCACACTGTTGCACACCTCGAGTGCTGCTGGAGAAGTGCCTTTGAAGACAAAAGCTTTGAAATGAAGGTGACCTGAAGTCCGCATTATTTCTAAAGGGAAAGGCCTGAGACATTTGGACATGGACATAAGTGTGTGTGTGTGAGGGGGGGGGGGGGGGGGTCTATAGCTGATCTGTGGTCAAGTTTTCTAGGACAATGAACAGACCACATGTACTGTACAGCGTGAATTATTCTAACTCATAATCAATAGCATAATCAATATCAAATGACACAAATGTGCCACCACCATGCTTTTCATTTAACTTCTCATACCATCTTATTTCCTATTTTCCTTTTAATCTCAATGTTTTACCTCCTCCTCTCTCTCTCTCTCTCCTTCCACTATATTTTACACGCTATGCTGGCTGCTGACCAGTCTCAGTGCTCCTTAATTGGTATCATGGTGAATGTGTCCATCGCTCAGTCATTCTTCTCTCTTCAGGCTTATGCCAAGAGGTTCATCCCTTTAAGGTACAGTTTCTGTTTGTAAGACTGATTTTGGTTCTACCAGTTTGGAGGTTGGAAAAATGACTTGTATGGCTGTGATTTAGTGTGAATAGGAAGAGAAGACAAAAAAAAGGGAAAGTGCATGGTAGAGAGCTGGAAAATGCCAGTGATTGGTTTATCTCTGATCAGAGAATTAATCAAACCTTCCAAATCAGTTGGCTTTTGTGCAGCTCCGCTTTGCTCTAATCTGTCTGTGGAAGATTACAACTCTCTGTGCACTGACTGACGAATGAGAAACAGAGAAAGCTAAAACTCCTTCAGACTTTTTGGATAGGAAAGCTTCATACCTAGATTGTGTGGGGGACTTTGTTTTGAGTTCAGTAATCGAATATGATGAATTACTTTATGCAGATTTGATGCTGTTTTTTTGTGCTCCTACACTGCACTCAGGTTCAATAAATCATTTCTACGAACCAAACATTTTTGTAAGATTCAGTCCTGCATTGGATCTGTCCTGGTATGAACCTTGACCATTCAATTCCATGCAATAATCTCTCAGAGAATCCACTGTAAAAAAATCTAGTTGTTTCAACTAATTATTATTAAGTAACTGGTTCCACAGCCTTTTTTAGTTTACTCAACTTTTCAGTGTTACCTGAACTTAACATTTTTAGCTGGACCAAACTTATCTCCAATATTCAGTCAACTTAGAATGTATTTGCTCAAATTGTCTTATACATTATGTTCATTTAACTAGAAATCATTATTTGGGCATTTTACCCAAAAAAAGGCTGTGGAACTAGTTACTTAGACAGTGCTTTTAACATAAAAGTACAATGTTTTCAACTTACATATTTGACACTTTGACATACATGACTACATTGTGCATGTTAATTCATACAGTACCTAATATTCAACATTGCCTCACCTGGGATTTGAACTCAAAACCTCTTAGTTCAAGGCATTCCAATCTTCCTGATATGGCACCATGTCTGTGTCAATAACTGATTTCACCTGTTTTGCTACACTTTGCCTTTCAAATAAATTTCAGCTCTGTTAAAAGTACACTCAAGAGGGAGCCTCCCGAGTGGTGCAGCGGTCTAAGGCACTGCAGCTCAGTGCTAGAGGCGTTACTACAGACCCAGGTTCAATCCCGGGCTGTGCCACATCCGGCTGTGGCCGGGAGTCCCATAGGACTGCGCACAATTGGCCCAGCGTCGTCCAGGTTAGGAGAGGGTTTGGCCAGGGGGGCTTTACTTGGAAGATCACGCCCTAGTGGCTCCTTGTGGCGGGCCAGGTGCCTGCAGGTCGCCAGTTGAACAGTGTTTCCTCCAACACGTTGGTGCAGCTGGCTTGCACAGAGTACACTCAAGAAAAACTATTGAATTTATCATAGTGATTAAGGAGTAACATTAAAGCAGAGTAATATGCCCCACCAACATTAGACAACAATACAAATTAAGCTAACATTGCTGAAATAACAAAATCAAATCAATGATGAGAAAATAGTCAGATTAAATTATAATTGACACAGACATGGTGGTCATAGTCGGAAGATCAAAATACTGTGATCCAAGAGGTTGTGAGTTCAAATCCCAGGTGAGGAAATGTTGAACAATAATGACTGTATAAATGAACATGCACAATATTGTATGTTAAAAGCACTGTGTGTGTGACCAGGTCCACAGACTTTTTTATTTAAGATGCCCAAATAGTAATTTATAGTTGAATGGACATATGAGACAAGTTGAGCAAACACATCATTTTAAATTGACTGAATTTAAGTTTGGGCTAATATAGTTTTTTTTAGTTCAGGTAGCACTTGTACCAAAAAGTTGAGTAAACTAAAAAAGGCTGTGGAACCAGTTACTTAATAATAATTAGTTAAAGCTATAAAAAAAAATGTACAGTGTAGAAAGATGAAACCCAACAATTCCCCAAACAACACAGGCTATCAAAGTGTGAGGCTTTGGACGATAGGTTAGGCTCCAGGAACCGTCCAGGAACAGTCCTTGTCTATAATCTTCTAAAATATCTCCTCTGATGATTTACAGTGTGTTAGAACCCCGGTTTAGGAGACCTTGCCCCCCTGCTCGTGTTTACGTAACCTGGCTCTGAGAAGCGCTGCGAGGGACGCCATGATTTATTAATCTTCTGTAGGTCTTGGTTGGTGATTATTTCCTTGGCACATTCTTGCCCTCTGCTTTTGTAAGGGTGTTCTGACTGAGAATGAATGCTTTGTTATAGTATAACCGGGCCCTTGATCCGTCATCTTATGCATATACTATTGCCTCGGCTTCTTTGCAGATTCACTTTTGTTTTCCCCCCACTCAACACTCAGAATCATGGTGACCTCTGCTACACACCACACGAATAGAACTTTCCACTATAACTCTAATTCCACTTTGTAGATCTCACACTCCACAGTGATCGGTCTCCACAGTGGGAGGAACTGATAGCTGTATAAACGAGATTGAGCAAAATTCCTACTAAAGAATTCATGAACAAATTCAATGCATTCATTAATACAGTACTTACCTCGCTTCAACTGATTCATTTGGTGCTAAAAAAGCTGAGGAAATTGTTAACCATTCTCTGCCAATATCTTTTGAAACACATCAAGCATTTAACATTGTCTCTCTCTCTCTCTCTCTCTCTCTCTCTCTCTCTCTCTCTCTCTCTCTCTCTCTCTCTCTCTCTCTCTCTCTCTCTCTCTCTCTCTATCTCTCTCTCTCTCTCTCTCAACAGGGAGAGAAAAATACTGTATATCATTCATCTCTGTGCAGTGGAGGAGGTGACAGTAACAAAGTTGCGCTGCCAGGTCATGTTTCCCTGAGTTGATAAATAGCTTTGTAATGCATGCCTAGAAACTCATTAATGAGTTGAACGCTAACCCCCGTGGGTTTGTTTAAAGTAATTACATTCACCTTAAATTATTCAGCAGAATCCATCAGGTGTCTGCGCTGTGAAGGGAGCTGGGGAGTATGAGCTGGGAGAGAGAAGAACACTTCCATAGCAGTTGTAACATTATGACCTTGAACTAGCAGCAAAGCATACCCATGTTTTGGAGATTTATGGATGCATATACTGTATGTGTGTGTGTGTGTAAAATTGACTGATTAAACAAATTATTGGGGCTACGTTTAAAGAGTGGAAGATTGAATACTACTGTACCAGTTAATAGATTATTTTTCAGATGGAAGTTTGCTAAAGTAAAAGTCTGAAAAATAGAAAATATGAAGAAATTCAAGGAGTAGCCTTCCTGTTGAGCCCATTATGGAACTATAATCTGAAATGAAAATCAAATTATCAACATGAGTCCACTCCAATCAACCTCCTGTATTGTTCATACGGCAAAATATCCACCGTTTTTCCTCTCACGAATGGGCACACATCCCGGTTGACATAATCACGGGAATAGTTTGGGGTTGGGGGTGTTGCGATTTTTTGCCGACGGGGGGGATAATTATATATTTTTTGTTGGCACTACAGAGAACTATATCAGTTCGCTAATACAGGACTAGTAAAGGCCCAGTGCACTACTTTTGTGAAAAATATATCTTTTTAAATATACAGTACCAGTCAAAAGTTTGGAAATACCTACTCATTCAGGAGTTTCTCTCTATTTGTACTATTTTCGACATTGTAGAATAATAGTGAAGACATCAAAACTATGAAATAACACATGGAATCATGTAGTAACCAAAAAAGTGTTAAAAAAATATAAAAATATTTGAGATTCTTCAAAGTAGCCAACCTTTGCCTTGATGACAGCTTTGCACATACTTGGCATTCTCTCAACCAGCTTCATGAGGTAGTCACCTGGAATGCATTTCAATGAAGGTGTTAATTTGTGGAATTTCTTTCTTTCTTGATTAATTAATGCATTTGAGCCAATCAGTTGTGTTGTGACAAGGTAGGGGTGGTATACAAAGATAGCCCTATTTATCCCTATATTTAAGAAAAGATCTTTGAAAGTTTCTTCAAGTGCAGTCGCAAAAACCATCAAGCGCTATGATGAAACTGGCGCTCATGAGGACCGCCACAGGAAAGGAAGACCCAGAGTTACCTCTGCTGCAGAGGATAAATTCATTAGAGTTACCAGCCTCAGAAATTGCAGCCAAAATAAATGCTTCACAGAGTTCAAGTAACAGACACATCTCAACATTAGCTGCTTAGTGGGACTATCATTTTTTTTTCAACAGGACAATGACTCAACACACAGCTCCTTGCTGTGTAACGGCTATTTGACCAAGAAGGAGAGTGATGGAGTGCTGCATCAGATGACCTGGCCTCCACAATCAACCAACCTCAACCCAATTGAGATGGTTTGGGATGAGTTGGACCGCAGAGTGAAGGAAAAGCAGACAACAAATGCTCCTTATATGTGGGAACTCCTTCAAGACTGTTGGAAAAGCATTACAGGTGAAGCTGGTTGAGAGAATGCCAAGAGTGTGCTAAGCTGTCAAGAAGGCAAAGGGTGGCTACTTTGAAGAATCTAAAAAATATAGATATATTTTGATTTGTTTAACCCTTTTTTGGTTACTACATGATTCCATATGTGTTATTTCATAGTTGTGATGTCTTCACTATTATTCTACAATATAGAAATTTGTAAAAATAAAGAAACCCCCTTGAATGAGTACCTTAGGTGCATCCAAACTTTTGACTGGTACTGTATCAATTTTTTATTCCGATTTTTCAGGGGGTGCTTCAGCACCCTCAGCACCCCTACTTCCTGCGGCTATGCCTGGTGACACTCACGTGCACTGACACACTCAGTCACTCACTCAGCAATCATTTAAAAAATATTTCAATCCAATCAGTCCATCTGGTCCTTTCCTTCTCAATCCAGGAATAGACATTTCCATTGTACTGTACAGCAGGGAGGAGAGAAACCTACGCCATAGGCTTGGTGTCATTTTGACATTATCTGTAGAGGAAAAAGATTGATCCTCTCCTGCCTTCTCCACTTCTGGTTTATAACAACCCCACAGTGAAGATCTGTTTAACAAGGTGACAAGCACTTAAATGACCAGACAACCTTGCCGCTTCATCAGTCTCTTGGTCTCAGTCTCTTTGTCTCATTCAGTATTCCTCCCACGTGTGTCCGTGATTGACTGTAACAGACCAAGTCTTGATAAATAGAACAACTTCAACTTTGACAATGAATAACCAAAAACCTAAACCTGCAACAAAACACCATGCCAAGGAGAAACATGTGGGCCTATTATAGTAACATTTAAGCAGTAGCCTAGGCTGGCTACTCAACTACAATACATTTTGAGTGCACCATACAGCAATGCTGCATTCAACCGGACTGGTGATCCATGCAGTGCAAAAACAAAAACATGTTAATAGTTTAAATGTTACAACAACCTACCTATAAGCTACGTTTTTGTTATTTGGAGTTAATAAATACTTTTTGATTAGGGTCACAGCATATTATGCACATTTGCAAGCATAGCAGCAAAAGCTGGACAAATACTTTGTATCACTTTTTTTTGAATTCTTTGGCCTGTGAATTTGTTAAGTTTTTTCAATATGGCCCGTGCGCTGATTGAGTTTGACACCCCTGGACTAACGTATATATTTACGTAGCTAGGTATTTATTTCGCAAGCTAAAAACACAGAGCCTAACGTTAGGCTGTGAAGATGTCATGTCATTGGAGGAGTGGGTAAGTGACCAACTTTTCCCCCCCATAGCGTTTTTCTGTGACTACAGCTAAAGATTCATGTGTCATTTGGTTAGCTAGCAAGAAATGTGAATTTGCCTACCAAGCATCCACCTGCCATTTATAGCCAATCAGAGGGAGAGAGACAAATCAATCAACCAATCACCTCTACAATGTTCTGGTGAGCTAATGGAATGCATTGTTCTGATTGCAGAGAAAGGCGGCTAGAGAGGGAATTTGATATTATATCATTGACAAAACATATAAATAGTTGTCTCCCATTCAGATAAGGGACATATGATCTAATCAAAGGAAATCACTGGAAGATGAACACTAGCATCATTGTAAATCACTTGTGTTCTAGTCAATACTTAAGAACATCTCCCAATGGAAAGGAGTTGTACATTAAATGCTTCCTGTGCCTCAGGTATTAGGCTAAACCCTTGAACTAGAAGCTACTGTACATGCATCATCATTATTGGCTAAACCCAGACCATATTCCAGTTGTCATGCAGTCATTCTTTTTCAGAGATAATTGATTAACGAGGACGGCAAGCCAATCAGAATGCTCGCCCTCCGGCTCTGCAAATGACCACTTGATCTTGCGTCATGTGTTCTCAATTTTACTCACAGACGATTGAGCCTAGGATTATTTGATCACCCATTTCAACCAATCTACAAGTAAAAAACATCCTGATTTTTACATAGAGATATGCTAACTGTGGATAACATTCATTCAAGTTCAGCATAGCTAGCTAGCTAGCAAAGCGATTCACATTTCTTGCTAGCTAACCAAATGACACATGAATATTTAGCTGTAGTCACAGAAAAACGCTATGGGGGGGAAAAGTTGGTCACTTACCCACTCCTCCAATGACATGACATCCTCACAGCCTAACGTTAGGCTCTGTGTTTTTAGCTTGCGAAATAAATACCTAGCTACGTAAATATATACGTTAGTCCAGGGGTGTCAAACTCAATCAGCGCACGGGCCATATTGAAAAAACTTAACAAATTCACAGGCCAAAGAATTTAAAAAAAAGAGATACAAAGTATTTGTCCAGCTTTTGCTGCTATGCTTGCAAATGTGCATAATATGCTGTGACCCTAATCAAAAAGTATTTATTAACTCCAAATAACAAAAACGTAGCTTATAGGTTGTTGTAACATTTAAACTAGTAACATGTTTTTAATGGTTTTGCACTGCATGGATCACCCGTCCGGTTGAATGCAGCATCGCTGTATGGTGCACTCAAAATGTATTGTAGTTGAGTAGCCAGCCTAGGCTACTGCTTAAATGTTACTATAATAGGCCCACATGTTTCTCCTTGGCATGGTGTTTTGTTGCAGGTTTAGGTTTTTGGTTATTCATTGTCAAGCTTTAAAAACTGAAGCCAGACTGCAACATTTTAGTAGTCTAGCTAGGACTGTGGGATGTGTCTGTACACTTTCCCTACGCTGCATGCTGTAAACAGGACACATGAAAGCAGTGCAAGGGAAATTGAATTCACCGATGCAAGCGCATCAGGCTGTAATTTTATTAAGTAGATGATTCAACTCTTGACTCATTTATACTTGCTGTGTGTCTTATTCGGCCCGCAGGCATTGTGTTTGACACGTGCGCTAGCCTATTAGTCACCTTATAACTGACTTGTGATCATTGCCCTTTGATTGTATTGACATTCCCAGCCTTAGTAACTTAGTGACAGTCGTCTGTTTTTGTTCTAAATATTTAGTCATTAAAACTGAAACAGTGCCTCCCGAATGGGTGGAGGCAGCAATCAATGTACCATGCCAGCTGTGATTTACAACCTGATAGCAATATTTTTTGGACTACCAAGACATTTATTGGTGAATTATATTAATCATGCATTGAGCTGCATCCATCTATTCTGCCAACAATGCTTTACTGTAAGTCATGGAATTTAGTCAAATAGAACCTGTTTTTAAAACCTCTTATAAAGTTGGTTTTGAAGCATAAACTGGGAATTACATATTTTTGACTGATATTATGAGTGTGTGTTTGTTTTATATCTGCAAAGTAGTTAAAACGCTGTCAGTTCCACTTCAAGGTATGTTTTTCTACACCCTGTACTATTCTCCTCTTGATCCCTTACCTCCTGCTATTCTTCCCATTGACACAGTAGAGACAAGAATCTTAATTACACCATTTTCTTAATGTGCTGAGTTGAATGTAATAATTACCACACGGTGTCCTAATAATCTGTCATTCTTTAGTAAAACATTGAAATACAGAGAGTGCGTTGTTGTTGTAATACATATTGGCAAAGCAGTGAAGTAGTATGACAAAGTTTCATGTATGACATGAGAGTTGTTGTTGACCATTGGTGTAAATAGGCAGGAGTTTGTGTGCACTGTTGCTTTTGACTCCTTCACTTAGTCACAACAGCTCATGTTCTTGCATGGCAATACCATAAAGCTTACTGTATACTTCCCAATCGAAACAGTTTGTGCATATTACGACTTCGGTAGCCGAAGTCCTACGCCCCTTCATCAGTGATTGGTCAACAGTACTACTCCTAGTAGGGGTGGGAACTATGGACGGGATTCTTCAATTAAGTGTTTGTTGTCATTCAACAAGAGACGATTAGTTTTCATGCACATTTCTTCACTTGAAAAATACTGCACTAAACATCTTAGTTAGATGTAAAATTGGGCGACTAAGGCCCCAAAAAAATGTATTACAGATTTCTTGATTTATCTTAGATTCAGTTGGCTTATATTGAGGAAGTGTTACTGGGTATGTTGTTGCTACAGTGGCTCAAGAGGGAAAAACAACAGTAATATTGCTGCTTTTTTCTCGTTTTTCAAGCGAAGGTCTTTAGGGAGTATGCGAGCACAGATGTTTATTTCGCCTAACTGAGTTCTGATGGAAGCAAACCGAGCTTATGTACTGTATGTGGACACCTTTAGACTCAGTAGTCAGATCTGATCATTCATTCACTCAAAGTTGTATTTATTTTATTTAACCTTTATTTTATTTGGGAGTCATTTGTTTTTACTTATGTCACCGTCTGGCTGCCTCCTTTGATATCAGACAATGTAACTTTTTCTGAATTCAGAAACTATAAACAAATGTTTATTTTTTCTGTTGTTTGATACTATTTTGACAATGCAATAAAAGCTGTGATTGTATCAAAAGATTTGACCTTAACATTCTTGCAGCCAATGTAGGACGTCCATGAGCGGGCGGAAATATTTTACCAAGGTTTTCCAGCACACAGCTTTGACCTACTACAGTAGCTATATTGGTCTATCGTACTTCAAACAATGTGTATGCAGGTTGATTAAGATTCAAACCTTCTCAAACAGCCTAATTCATACTCTTAGAGGAGGTTCTCCCACAATAATATGATTTGTACCCCATACAAGTTATAAAGAATTGGATTATTCACACACTACACTAATCCCATTCCACTACCTTTTCAAGCTTTTTTATTATATAAAAACAAGCTTTTCTTTTACACCTTTACATGCTGAGCAAGTTGTTTTGTCTTGTAGTAATGTGGTGCCTGCCTGTATTTCCTTAAACTTTTTTATTTAGCAATACATGTAATTGAGATTATATATTTTTTTGTTCAGTAGATGCCCAGCGTGTGTTGGACAGTCACTCATATATAGAGGTCTATAGAGCTTGTCTCCATTCCTGATTGACTTAAGCTCTTGCAAACATGGTCCTATTTCATCAGTTGATGTGCTGCTCAATGTGCAGTTCATTACCTCTGTCAAATGAGTATGTATCTTAAAGTTGTGTGTATTTGTATATTTTTTTGCAAAAAAGATGGTGACGCTACAATAATTCACATTTACAATAGGCCTATATCTAAACATACATACATCCTAATTATACAGTGTATATATATTTATATATATATATATATAATATATATTAATATACTGAGTGTACAAAACATTATGATCACCTGCTCTTTCCATGATATAGATTGACCAAGTGATTCTAGGTGGAAGCTATGATCCCTTATTGATGTCACTTGTTAAATCCACTTCAATCAGTGTAGATAAAGGGGAGGAGACAGGTTAAATACATATTTTTAAGCCTTGGGACAATTGAGACATGGATTGTGTATGTGTGCCATTCAGAGGGTGAACGGGGTATGGTAGTAGGTGCCAGGCGCACCGGTTTGTGTCAAGAACGTCAACACTGCTGGGTTTTTCACTCCCAACAGTTTCCCATGTGTCTCAATGGTCCACCAAGGACATCCAGCCAACTTGACACAGCTGTGGGAAGTATTGGGGTCGACATGTGCCAGCATCCCTGTGGGGTATACTGTATATGTACTGTATATACATTAGATCATCATAGCTACTTTAGTAGGTCAACGCTTTGTGCTGGAAAACGTTGTTAGAGCATGGGTGGAGTAGGTACTATGGTGCTCATGGAGCTCTTTTTCAGATTCAGACCAATGCCTACTTCTCACTTAAAACATAGTTTTTGGTTTTTCATTTCCATGGTTTTTACACCGGAAGGAGATAATACAAAATTATACAAATTTCCACATTCAAAAGGTGTCTTTCGAAAATGTAATTTGCGCTTCAAATTATGAAAACATTTTTGTTGTGTTTTGCCTCACATCATTTATTGTCCAGGGCCTGGATTCCCAAAAGCATCTTAAGGCTAAGTTCATTGTTAGAACCATCGTTAAATCTCAGAGCTGTTTCCCAAAACCATCGTTAATAAAGCTGCACTTGAAAACACTCATTTACCGACTGCCTCAGACCACTCGTAGAACAGCTAACTGGGTCGTCAGATGCTTTTTGACATTCCGCGTCACTTTATACACAGAAGATCTCCGCTAAACATAGAATGAAGATGTTTATCTGTCTCTCTGTGACCGCTGATAACTTCAGAATGAAATTGACTACAATACAATGTACCGACCGGCGCGACTATAATTCATGTCTGCCTCCGGTTCTGCTAGTTCTTCTGGTCCAGTGTGCTGAAATAGTAGTACTGTCATAGACTTCCGTGGAAGGGGTTGCACTGTGTGTTGTTGAGCCGACCCTCTGGTCACATTTTATTAATGTGGTTTTGTTGGGGTCGTCAGGTCTCCTCTAACACATCTGAGGAGAAAGGTGGCAGTATAACGGTTATTGTTCCTCTCCATCTCAGCCCTGTATCCCCTCTGTCATTCTTAATGTGACATCCCAGATTATTAAAGAAAAGAGAGGCCGTCACTGTACCATTCTGCCTGTCGAGAACTGGGGACAATAATGATTGGTTTAATCCATCACTATTGGTGGCAGGGTGTGTCTCAATGGAGTCACTCAATTCCTCAGCTCTTGTGGGTGTTTACTTGTGTCCCTCTCTTTGTACATTAGGTGAGCTGAATTTCCCTTAGTGTTGTGAAGTGCTTGGGAACCCTAACCCTGACCGTATGTAACTACACTCATTTGTTCTGATGGAAATGATACTAGATTCCCTCACTCTCAACCCCTTCAGTCTAATATAATTATAGCCTTGTTTTCTCTGAGACTTTGATACTAGTGCTGAGAATATTGTGTGTGTGTGTGTGTGTGTGTGTGTGTGTGTGTGTGTGTGTGTGTGTGTGTGTGTGTGTGTGTGTGTGTGTGTGTGTGTGTGTGTGTGTGTGTGTGTGTGTGTGTGTGTGTGTGTGTGTGTGTGTGTGTGTGGATGATTTTAGTCTCAGAGGTAAAAGTCTCTCTTTTTGTGCCGATTAGCTGTGCTCAGTGAGACAATGAGCTGAAGTAGGGATACACCCCTACCAGCATGTTGCGTCTTGGCATGGACCGTAGCGATGTCTAATCACCTTTCAGAGATGCAATTTATCTGCTATCTTTGTGGGAGGGAGGCCTATCTGACTCAATGAGGCTCAAGGTGCAGTTCGGCTGTGAATGGTGGGAGACTTGTCTGTGTGTGAAATCTTAATTAAAACCCTCACAGGGAGATGTAGGTGGAGGGGAGGTGTGTGTGTGTGTGTGTGTTTTATTTTCTATTACCACCGATGAAAATAGAAAATGATTAAATGATTGCCGGCATGAAGGCCGTGGCACATAGTGTGGATAAACAATTGATCATGGATGTATCCTTGTTTGTGTGTGTGTGTGTACTTTTTGTGCGTGTGTGTGCATTTGTATGTTTGTGTGTGCATCTGTGTGTGTATGTTATAGCAATAGCTTCCTTATCTCCTATAAAGATAGAGTCATCATTTGTCACAGAGTCACGGCCCCCGCAGCAGGATGCCATAGTGTTCTCTTAATGAAGAGTGTCCCTCTCCCACTGTGACCAGACCACCTGGCACAGTCCTGTAGTCAACAAGAGAAATGTCATCAGTTAACGAACACTGCATCTTCTGCCTCGTGGATTGCAATGTACTGATGACTATGAGGATTGGGCCATCATGACCTTTACTGTAAACTTTTTTCTGACCTGTGACCTGACGAGGAAGTACTCCTGGCCCTAGTCATAACAGGTTAATGTCATGCAAATGAAACTGTCATGCTGATCAGGTAAAATGTAGCTCTGTCCCCATGGAGCCCCCCTTCTCCCCGGCTTTCCCGCCACAAAGTTCATTAACTGGCCTTTCAGGTATTCATAGCAGCGACTTTTTCTCCCCCGGCCACATTGATGTTTACCTCATATGTCTCCTCATGTGAAGATAATCAAATTATTCATGGACCCTGCCATGGACTTCATGATTATTAATTTTATTATTCAGCACAGGCTGCTGCCACAAGCATGGACCAGAGTATTGGAGTCACGAGAGTAAAGAGAGAGAGGAGAGATGAATGCACATATTACATTTGCATGACTGAGAACAGGTAGGCCTATCAGCTAATTACTATTACTCTCTCATTTAACTGACTAGGCTACTCGTATACATTTCTAAATTTGTGAAAAGGTATTAATTATCATCTTATCGCATACATTTTCATCATGTCATTCTCAACGTATCCCTAACCACAGCTAGATACAATGTTTCCCTTTGTTTACACACTCTGTGTCATTGGAGTCCTATGTCACCATGACTACCACAGGCTAGCTTGACTGCAGCTAATGTTAGCTGACCTTACCTTCTATGCTAACTGACTTAAATTAATTAAACTATTAAAATGTCCTAAAAAAATAACAACAATAATTTCATTACACTCCACAACTTTATAACTCGCTCACCATGAAGATAATTTGTTTATCTGGTGCTTCTCTCTTTAGTTGGCTCTTTCATTCATCTGACTCACTGACTAGGCAGGATAGTGCGAATGAGAGCGCGTGAAGCAACCACTAAAGCATGGGTTCCCAAACGTTTTTGGCTCCATTCTGATATCTGAAAATTCTCAGGACCCCAACCATGTGAAAATAAATCTGTAATTACGAGCCAATGTTTGCCTTTTTATTTGGGGCTATGGCAGTCAATTTAAAAACATTCTAACAGTATTTCTGACTCACCATCACATTCTTCTAATGTGGGGCTATGACAGTCAAAATTAGTCTTACATAACGTCTCTTATCTCACCACCGCTAATGAGATAGTCTCAAAGCACCTCATCTCTGCTGTCACATCCAACCTGGATCGATATTTGGTTTTAATGCAGACTAGAGCACTGAATGCAGCTTCACACAGATATGAGCTGGCGAAGGGTACCAAATCTCCTCCATAGTGACCTGTGAATGCGTTGTCTGCAGCATTCGGTCACATGACAGCTCGATCAGCTGTTCGATTTCACTTACCGGCATGTCAACTGAGACAGGATCACAGTCAAAACGGATTGGGAAGTAGTTCCCAAAGTGCTCTTCCAAGTGTTGGAGGTGACCATTCATCACTTGTGTGGGACACTTATTGATGTGGTGTTCTGTTAGAAACATGCACAACCAAGGGAATGGGGCATGGTTCACCTTTGAAAGACTTTCACTCCCAAAATAATGATTTCCTCTTAATCCACTGATCACTCATCTGTATAATGTTTTTGTATTTCCCCAGCATGCTTGCGTTCAGTGTGTTCAGTTTCCCAAATATGTCTGTTACATTGGCAAGGAGACACATTATTATATATATTTTTTACATCCATTGTGAGTGACAACAGTTCCTCTCTTAATGCAAAAAAATCTTTCCAACACTCCCTCTGTCATGCTCTGATCCCATATCTCCACATAGTTTTGCGAACAGGCGTGAGCGCAGTGGATGTGGTTTGATGTAGTTTACAATCAAAGTTAACTGCTGCAGTATATCTCAAAGTTCTGTGCCCAGCTCGTTTGCCGCCAGTTGCTCTCGGTGTATTATACAATGCATCCATATGGCATAGGGAGATATATTCATAACTACTATATAGTACAGAGGCCTGCCCACCGTCCCACCACAGATGGGACCCCATCTGTACAAAAGCCCACCATTCAATCCCATGGAATCTGTTTTTCGTCAATATAGCCATGCAGCACATCCCATGTGTCGTTTCATGCTTGGGAATCATGAGACAGAACAGTATGTCCTCGTGAATAGCATCCCCCTACATGTATAGTGAAAAAAAGTCAATGCATAGGCATCTCAGCCCTCACAACTAACGTCCATTTGGAGAGCATAAACTGGTGAGTTTTTGAGTCGTTCAGTCAGTTTCCTCTTGATTGCTAGCAAAAGCATATATTCTTTGTTTATCAGTGTTATCTGACAAAGGTATTGATATGAGTTTGTGCCTCTGCCTGTCCCCACACATTGTTTTCACCATATCAATTGGGGCTGGTAATATCAAAGTCTCTACAATAGTGTGTGGTTTCATAGAGTAGCCATTCACCGTGGGAATGATTCAAGTGCAACGGTCAAGTAAGACCTTTTCCCATGATCTAAGGGCGCTCTCTGGTTGAATTTTGTCATGAAGATTTGAATAATTTTCATTTAGATTTTTAAGGGTAACCACGTTACAATGATTTTGAGATACAAATACGATATTATAATATACACTACCATTCAAAAGTTTGAAGTCACTTAGAAATGTCCTTGTTTTTGAAAGGAAGCACATTTCTTGTCCATTAAAATAACATAAAATTTATCAGAAATACAGTGTAGATAGACATTGTTAATGTTGTAAATGACTATTGTAGCTGGAAACGGCAGATTTCTTATGGAATATCTACATAGACGTACAGAGGCCCCTTATCAGCAACCATCACTCCTGTGTTCCAATGGCACGTTGTGTTAGCTAATCCAAGTTGATCATTTTTTTAAAGGCTAATTGATCATTAGAAAACCCTTTTGCAATTATTTTAGCACAGCTGAAAACTATTGTTCTGATTAAAGAAGCAATAAAACTGACCTTCTTTAGACCAGTTGAGTATCTGGAGCATTAGCATTTGTGGTTTCGATTACAGGCTCAAAATGGCCAGAAACAAAGACCTTTCTTCTGAAACTCGTCAGTCTATTCTTGTTCTGAGAAATGTAGGCTATTCCATGTGAGAAATTGCCAAGGAACTGAAGTTCTCGTACAACGCTGTGTACTACTCCCTTCACAAAACAGCGCAAACTGGCTCTAACCAGAATAGAAAGAGGAGTGGGAGGCCTTGGTGCACAACTGAGCAAGAGGACAAGTACATTAGAGGGTCTAGTTTGAGAAACGCCTCACAAGCCCTCAACTGGCAGCTTCATTAAATAGTAACCGCAAAACACCAGTCTCAATGTCAACAGTGAAGAGGCAACTCCGGCAACTCTCTCTGTGTTCTTTTGCCCGTCTTAATCTTTTCTTTTTATTGGCCAGTCTGAGATATGGCTTTTTCTTTGCAACTCTGCCTAGAAGGCCAGTCGCCTCTTCACTGTTGACGTTGAGATTGTGTGCGAGCAAGGAAGCCTACAAACCTTACTCAGTTACACCAGCTCTGTCAGGAGGAATGGGCCAAAATTCACCCAACTTATTGTGGGAAGCTTGTGGAAGGCTACTTAAAACGTTTGACCCAAGTTAAACAATTTAAAGGCAATTCTACCAAATACTAATTGAGTGTATGTAAACTTCTGACCCACTGGGAATGTGATGAAATAAATAAAAGCTGAAATAAATCATTCTCTCTACTATTATTCTGACATTTCACATTCTTAAAATAATGTGGTGATCCTAACTGACCTAAGAAAGGGAATTTTTACAGGGATTAAATGTCAGGAATTGTGAAAAACTGAGTTTAAATGTATTTGGCTAAGGTGTATGTAAACTTCCGACTTCAACTGTATTTTATATAAAACACTCAAAGTAATGGATATGGAGCATCTATGGCCTCGGTTACACCTAGCACTTAAGTGCGACTTCTGCCATCCGATCACTCCAAGCTGCATTAGGTCTGGATGCAAGAAAGTCACATTGTGCTCGCATTAGGTTCAGATCCGCCAAGATCGGCATTGTGTTCGAATTTGACATAGTCTGGATGCAATCAGGCCACTGAATATGCATGAGCAATGTAAAGAGTGGGGAAAAGTACATTCTACACAAATTACTTTCATAATAACAGAGAACAAATGTGAAATTACATGAATATCGGTGATGAAACATATTCCCTTTTGCTTACGTGATGAACCACTAAGGGGATATAGATATTTACCCTAAACCATGTGTGACCTCTCACTTCTCTGGCTGTAGAAGTGTTCTTCCTAACCAGTGCCTCAACAGCTCTCAGACTGAGCTTCACCTCACTGGGTCCTCAGAGGAAAGGAAGGCTGGGGAGAGATGGAGAGTTAGAAGGATGAATGGATCAATCATTCAACAAGTCAGTCAAATTAAGAGAGTGTTTTAGGCTGGGTTTCTGTACAGCACTTTGAGATATCAGCTGATGTAAGAAGGGCTATATAAATACATTTGATTTGATTTGTTGATAAGCTTAAATGTCCATCTCCCACCCATGGAGAGACCTATATACTGTATCTTACCCTTCAGACAGTCTCGGAGGTAGCGAGGCGGGGTGGCTTGGCTCATCTCCTGGTCAGCTGACATATCGTAACGGGTGAGCGAATCATCACTGGTTCATACACCCACAGAACAGTTAATACAACACTACTATTGAGAGAAATAGTAATTGCTTAGTTTTGTAGGCAGTAACTCTGCTATGGTTATTTGGAAAAATCCTATGGGGAAATGAATGGCTTTTTTGTAGGAGTTTTGGATAAGTGTCGAAAATATGGTCTGTGGTAGACACAGGTTTAGGAGATCTTATATGTTTTGTTTTATGAGAAAATCTTCAGAATTAAAAATTAAAATTAATCTAAGCATTTACAGTATCTAACCCAAAAAAACTATTAATGCACATAAAGGCTTCATACTGGTCATGTTAAGTGACTGATATTATCTCATACAACAAAACGTAGAAGATCTCGTAAGCCAGTGTAAACCTCAGACGTTATTTTCGTAATTCATGTCTAATGTTAAGAGTCTATGTTCTAGTTTTAGAAGTAATAGTTTTGATCAGTTAATGTCATCATTTTGACAGCACTGACATTGCGGCAGTTTGCAACAGCTAGACTGACGGTTGAGGGGACGTGTTGGTATGTTGTATTTAGTTCGACATTGGGAATCGCATATATAGCGTTTTGGAATATCAACTCCTAAAATGTATTTTATGTTTTAACATCAGCTATGCAAAACCCCAGCTGTTACATGACACACCTTGTGTAACAGCAGAACAACACATGTTGTGAAAAAAGCAAAAAGCTCCAATGAACCTTGGTACGGCAACATATTGTAAAAACTGTTCTGTTGATATTATCCTACCATGACTACTAAAAGGGTGTTTAACAGTTATGCCACTGGTATGACAATAATATCACTAGCTAGCTATTACAGTTTTCACTCAGCAAAAAAGTGAAGTCCATCACAGCCTAACAAAACTCTGGTAAGGAGAAGGAATAGTTCTGTCAACTTTGAACTGCATTTGCCAGACACACACACACACACACACACACACACACACACACACACACACACACACACACACACACACACACACACACACACACACACACACACACACACACACACACACACACACACACACACACACACGAGAGCCAGGGAGAAGCAAAAGAGGGAGGGGCAGAGAGAGGGGGGTGAAGGTTTAAACTAAAGGCTGATTCTTGTTTTTGCTCGCTTAAAACATGTTTGACTAGCTACCTAGCTGATAGAAATGGTGTAGTAATCAAATGTATCACAGCGTACAATTATGACTTGGATGGTCATTCAAGGTTAATTCTCCACTGGGAACTAGGAGCTTTCAAAATGTACTACAAAGTGTTAATAGCATCATTTTGGTCATAAAGTAAGTGTCTTCCAAAATTGTGATTTGCGAGATTTAGCGAAACTCTGACGCTCCTACATCCTTGGATATTTGAGGTTTGGGTTTTGATTTCAATCATGCCCAGTCATGACCACATTACCACTAACACGGGATGGTAACGCCTAGGGAGAATTGTCATGTACGGAGAAACAGCTGTGCTGATTGCACTCTATCCAATTGTAGCAGCATAATCAACCTAGACAGTGAGACAGACCTGCCTATTAATCAGCACCTCGGATTTGTTTACATGAGACAACACATCACCAATGTTATGTTGAAAGAACACTTGACCCCTAAGCCCTGTATCGAGTGGCCACTTACTGATGTGTTTGATATAGCAGTCACTCGAATCTGATACTGTTTTGAGATCAATTTGAATTAAGACAATGTACAACTACCACTTGTCAACATTTTTCAACCCATTCGCGAGCATCTTGTGTCTCGCCGTGACCTGTTTTGTAGCCTGATTCGCTAAGAAACACTGCCAGAGAGACGCACACTCCAGTAATAGATAGTGATAAAGTTTTAAAAACGAAACACTATCGCTCTACTCCAGCACAAGCAAAGCACCGAAGCATGTAGCCACTCACCAGTGACTTGATAAAATGATTTAGCTAACATAACTTGCCTGTTCTTGCCTAGCTCTTGTGATTTTGGGCACTGACAAACAGCGTCCTTTATTATCCTATATTTATGATAATTTGACAGCTTGTTGAATCTGATGTTGTAGACTTGTTCTTAGAAGTCTACACACTATTTCTAAGCAATTGGTTCAGCTAAGCGCAGCAGCAGCTGACTTGATAATGTATGCACTGACTAGTTTTCATACACTTTTTCATAACTTCAGAAATACTGCTCTTTCAATCACAAAACACCTTAGCTAGATGTAAAATTGCGAAACTAAGGCCTCTTCAGTAAAACGTCAACATTTACAGTGCCTTGCAAAAGTATTTACCCCCTTGGCGTATATCCTATTTTGTTGCATTAACACCTGTAATTTAAATTGATTTTTATTTGGATTTCATGTAATGGACATATACAAAATAGTTCAAATTGGTGAAGTGAAATTAAAAAAATAAAAAAGTGGTGAGTGCATATGTATTCACCCCCTTTGCTATGAAGACCCTAAATAAGATCTGGTGCAACCAATTACCTTCACAAGTCACATAATGAATTAAATAAAGTCCACCTGTGTGCAATCTAAGTTTCACATGATCTGTCACATGATCTCAGTATATATACACCTGTTCTGAAAGGCCCCAGAGTCTGCAACACCACTCAGCAAAGGGCACCACCAAGCAAGCGGCACCATGAAAACCAAGGAGCTTTCAAAACAGGTCAGGGACAAAGTTGTGGAGAAGAAGAGAACAGGGTTTGGTTATAAAAAAATATCACAAACTTTGAACATCCCACAGAGCACCATTAAATCCATTATTAAAAAATGGAAAGAATTTGGCACCATAATAAACCTGCCAAGAGAGGTACACCCACCAAAACTCACAGACCAGGCAAGGAAGGCATTAATCAGAGAGGCAACAAAGAGACCAAAGATAACCCTGAAGGAGCTGCAAAGCTCCAGAGTGGAGATTGGAGTATCTAGGACCTCTTTAAGCCTTACACTCCACAGAGCTGGGCTTTGCGGAAGAGTGGCCATAAAAATGACATTGTTAAAGAAAAAAATAAGCAAACACATTTGGTGTTCGCCAAAAGGCATGTGGGAGACTCCCCAAACATATGGAAAAAAGGTACTCTGGTCAGATGAGACTAAAATGTAGCTTTTTGGCCATCAAGGAAAACTCTATGTCTGGCACAAACCCAACACCTCTCATCACCCCGAGAACACCATCCCCACAGTGAAGCATGGTGGTGGCAGCATCATGCTATGGGGATGTTTTTCATCGGCAGGGACTGGGAAACTGGTCACAATTGAAGGAATGATGGATGGTGCTAAATTCAGGGAAATTCTTGAGGGAAACCTGTTTCAGTCTTCCAGAGATTTGAGACTGGGACGGAGGTTCACTTTCCAGCAGGACAATGACCCTCAGCATACTGCTAAAGCAACACTCAAGTGGTTTAAGGAGAAACATTTAAATGTCTTGGAATGGCCTAGTCAAATCCTTGTCTACAAGCCAATTGAGAATCTGTGGTATGACTTAAAGATTGGTGTACACCAGCAGGAACCCATCCAACTTGAAGGAGCTGGAGCAGTTTTGCCTTAAAGAATGGGTAAAAATCCCTGTAGCTAGTTGTGCCAAGCTTATAGAGACATATCCCAAGAGACTTGCAGCTGTAATTGCTGCAAAAGGTGGCTCTACAAAGTATTGACTTTGGGGGTGTGAATAGTTATGCACGCTCAAGTTTTCTGTTTTTTGTTTTATTTCTTGCTTGTTTCACAGTAAAAGTATTTTGCGTATTCAAAGTGGTAGGCATGTTGTGTAAATCAAATAAAACATTTTTATATAGCCCTTCTTACATCGGCTGATATATCAAAGTGCTGTACAGAAACCCAGCCTAAAACCCCAAACAGCAAGCAATGCAGGTGTAGAAGCACGGTGGCTAGGAAAAACTCCCTAGAAAGGCCAAAACCTAGGAAGAAACCTAGAGAGGAACCAGGCTATGAGGGGTGGCCAGTCCTCTTCTGGCTGTGCCGGGTGGAGATTATAATAGAACATGGCCAAGATGTTCATAAATGACCAGCATGGTCAAATAATAATAATCACAGTAGTTGTCGAGGGTGCAACAAGTCAGCACCTCAGGAGTAAATGTCAGTTGGCTTTTCATAGCTGATCATTGAGAGTATATCTACCGCTCTTGCTGTATCTAGAGAGTTGAAAACAACAGGTCTGGGACAGGTAGCACGTCCGGTGAACAGGTCAGGGTTACATAGCCACAGGCAGAACAGTTGAAACTGGAGCAGCAGCACGGCCAGGTGGACAGAAAGGAGTCATCATGCCAGGTAGTCCTGAGGCATGGTCCTAGGGCTCAGGTCCTCCGAGAGAGAGAGAGAGAATGAAAGAAAGAAAGAGGGAAAGAGAGAGAGCATACTTAAATTCACACAGGACACCGGATAAGACAGGAGAAATACTCCAGATATAACAGACTGACCCTAGCCCCCCGACACATAAACTACTGCAGCATAAATACTGGAGGCTGAGACAGGAGGGGTCAGGAGACACTGTGGCCCCATCCGATGATACCCCCGGACAGGGCCAAACAGGCAGGATATAACCCCACCCACTTTGCCAAAGCACAGCCCCCACACCACTAGAGGGATATCTTCAACCGCCAACTTACCATCCTGAGATAAGGCCGAGTATAGCCCACAAAGATCTCCGCCACGGCACAACCCAAGGGGGGGCACCAACCCAGACAGGAAGACCACGTCAGCGACTCAACCCACTCAAGTGACGCACCCCTCCTAGGGACGGCATGGAAGAGCACCAGTAAGCCAGTGACTCAGCCCCTGTAATAGGGTTGGAGGCAGAGAATCCCAGTGGAGAGAGGGGAACCGGCCAGGCAGAGACAGCAAGGGCGGTTCGTTGCTCCATAGCCTTTCCGTTCACCTTCACACTCCTGGGCCAGACTAAACTCAATCATATGACCTACTGAAGAGATGAGTCTTCAATAAAGACTTAAAGGTTGAGACTGAGTCTGCGTCTCTCACATGGGTAGGCAGACCATTCCATAAAAATTGAGCTCTATAGGAGAAAGCCCAGCCTCCAGCTGTTTGCTTAGATATTCTAGGAACAACTAGGAGGCCTGCGTCTTGTGACCGTAGCGTACGTGTAGGTATGTACGGCAGGACCAATTCGGAAAGATAGGTAGGAGCAAGCCCATGTAACGCTTTGTAGGTTAGCAGTAAAAGCTTGAAATCAGCCCTTGCCTTAACAGGAAGCCAGTGTAGGGAGGCTAGCACTGGAGTAATATGATCAATTTTTTTGGTTCTAGTCAGGATTCTAGCAGCCATATTTAGCACTAACTGAAGTTTATTTAGTGCTTTATCCGGGTAGCCGGAAAGTAGAGCATTGCAGTAATCTAACCTAGAAGTAACAAAACTATGGATTCATTTTTCTGCATCATTTTTGGACAGAAATGTTCTAATTTTTGCAATGTTACGTAGATGGAATAAAGCTGTCCTTGAAACAGTCTTGATATGTTCGTCAAAAGAGAGATCAGGGTCCAGAGTAACGCCGAGGTCCTTCACAGTTTAATTTGAGACGACTGTACAACCATTAAAATTCATTGTCAGATTCAACAGAAGATCTCTTCGTTTCTTGGGACCTAGAACAAGCATCTCTGTTTTGTCCGAGTTTAAAAGTAGAACGTTTGCAGTCATCCACTTCCTTATGTCTGAAACACAGGCTTCTAGCGAGGGTAATTTTGGGGCTTCACCATGTTTCATTTAAATGTACAGCTGTGTGTCTTCCGCATAGCAGTGAAAGTTAACATTATGTTTTCGAATGACATCCACAAGAGGTAAAATATATAGTGAAAACAATAGTGGTCCTAAAACGGAACCTTGAGGAACACCGAAATTTACAGTTGATTTGTCAGAGGACAAACCATTCACAGAGACAAACTGTCACGTTCCTGACCTGTTTTTTCTTTGTTTAGCTTTGTTTAGTTGGTCAGGACGTGTAAATAAATTCATTATGTACTCCACAAAAGCTGCGTTTTGGTTCGATCCCTGCTCCTCCTCAGACGAGGAGGAGAACAATCGTTACAGAATCACCCACCAACCAAGGATCAAGCAGCGTGGGAAAAAGCAGCAGCAGCGATCGCAGGATTTCTGGACATGGGAGGAAATACTGGACGGTAAAGGACCATGGGCACAACGAATATCGCCGCCCTCGTGAAGAGCTGGAGGCAGCTAAAGCCGAGAGGCGGCGGTATGAGGAGGCAGCACGGAAGCAGGAGCAAAATCTGGACTACACTACGTGGGAGGAGATCGACAGGTGGGCGATCGACCCAGGGAGAAGGCCGGAGCCCGCCTGGGATTCTCTGGCGCAGTGTGAGGAGGGATACCGGCGAATGGAGGCAGCACGACGACGCGGTAGGAAGCCTGTACGTCAAGCCAAAAAATGTCTTGGGGGGTGGGGGGATAAAGGGTAGTGTGGCGAAGTCAGGTAGGAGACCTGCGCCAACTCCCCGTGCTTACCGTGGAGAGCGAGAGTACGAGAGTACGGGCAGACACCGTGTTATGCGGTAAAGCGCACGGTGTCTCCTGTACGTGTGCTTAGCCCGGTGCGGGTTATTCCACCTCCCCGCACTGGCAGGGCTAGATTTAGTATTGAGCCAGGTGCCATGAAGCCGACACAACGCGTCTGGTCTCCAGTGCGTCTCCTCGGGCCGGCATACATGGCACCAGCCTTACGCATGGTGTCCCCGGTTCGCCAACACAGCCCAGTGTGGGTTATTCCACCTACCCGCACTGGTCGGGCTACGGGGAGCATACAACCAGGTAAGGTTGGGCAGGCTCGGTGCTCAAGGGAGCCAGTACGCCTGCACGGTCTGGTATATCCGGCGCCACCTCCCCGCCCCAGCCCAGTACCACCAGTGCCTACACCACGCACCAGGCTTCCAGTGCGTCTCCAGAGCCCGGTTCCTCCTCCACGCACTAGCCTTTTGGTGCATGTCTCCACCCCGGTACCACCAGTTCCGGCACCACGCACCAAGCCTTTTGTGCGTATCCAGAGTCCTGTGCGTCCTGTTGCTGCTCCCCGCACTAGCCTTAAGGTGCGTGTCTTTAGCCCGGTACCACCAGTTCCGGCACCATACACCAGGCCTACTGTGCGCCTCAGCCGGCCAGAGTCTGCCGTTTGCCCAGTGCCGCCTGCACTGCTCGTCTGTCCAGAGCCGCCTGCGCTATCCGTCTGCCCAGTGCCGCCTGCACGGCCCGTCTGCCCAGAGCCGCCTGTGCTATCCGTCTGCCCAGCGCCGTCTGAACTGCCCGTCTGTCCCGAGCCGTCAGAGCTGCCCGTCTGTCCCGAGCCGTCAGAGCCGTCTGTCCCGATCCGTCAGAGCCGCCCGTCTGTCCCGAGCCGTCCGTCAGTCAGGAGCCGCTAGAGCCGTCCGCCAGACAGGAGCAGCCAGAGCCGTCCGCCAGACAGGATCAGCCAGAGCCGTCGGCCAGACAGGAGCAGCCAGAGCCGTCCGCCAGACAGGAGCAGCCAGAGCCGTCCGCCAGACAGGAGCAGCCAGAGCCGTCCGCCAGACAGGAGCAGCCAGAGCCGTCCGCCAGACAGGATCTGCCAGAGCCACCCGCCAGCCAGGATCTGCCAGAACCGCCCGCCAGCCAGGATCTGCCCCTCAGTCCGGTGCTACCCCTTGGTTCAGTGGGGTTGATATGGAGGGTGGTTGTGGTTAGGAGGCCACGGGGGCGATTAAGGAGGCGGGAAAAAACATTGTTTAAGTGGGGTCCACGTCCCGCGCCACAGCCGCCACCGCGGACAGACGCCCACCCAGACCCTCCCCTAGAGTTTTAGGTGGTGCGCCCGGAGTTCGCACCTTAAGGGGGGGGGTTCTGTCACGTTCCTGACCTGTTTTTCCTTTGTTTAGCTTTGTTTAGTTGGTCAGGACGTGAGCTGGGTGGGCAGTCTATGTTATTTGTTTCTTGTTTAGGTTCATTGGTTAATTAGCCTTATATGGTTCTCAATCAGGGGCAGGTGTTTGACGTTTCCTCTGATTGAGAACCATATTAAGGTAGGCTGTTCACACCGTTTGTTTTTGGGTGATTGTCTTCCGTGTCTGTGTATGTACCACACGGGACTGTTTCGTTTGTGTAGTCTGTTCCTGTTCGTGCGTTCTTCGTGTTATGTAAGTTCTCATGTCCAGGTCGGTCTACGTCGTTTTTGTTATTTTGTAATTTATTCAAGTGTGCTTCGTGTTCGTCTTGTTTTAATAAATTCATTATGCACTCCACAAAAGCTGCGTTTTGGTCCGATCCCTGCTCCTCCTCAGACGAGGAGGAGAACAATCGTTACACAAACTGATATCTTTCCGACAGATAAGATCTAAACCAGGCCAGAACTTGTCCATGTAGACCAATTTGGGTTTCCAATCTCCCCAAATTGAATGTGGTGATCGATGGTATCAAAAGCAGCACTAAGGTCTAGGAGCACGAGGACAGATGCATAGCCTCGGTCTGACGCCATTAAAAGGTAATTTACCACCTTCACAAGTGCAGTCTCAGTGATGATGTGGTCTAAAACTAGACTGAAGCATTTCGTATACATTGTTTGTCTTCAGGAAGGCAGTGAGTTGCCGTGCAACAGCTTTTTCTAACATTTTAGAGAGGAATGGAAGATTCGATATAGGCCGATAGTTTTTTATATTTTCTGGCTCAAGGTTTGGCTTTTTCAAGAGGCTTTATTACTGCCACTTTTAGTGAGTTTGGTACACATCCGGTGGATAGAGAGCCGTTTATTATGTTCAACATAGGAGGGCCAAGCACAGGAAGACACAAACCCACCAAAAATCTATTTTAATTCCAGGTTGTAAGGCAACAAAATAGGAAAAATCCCAAGGGGGTGAATACTTTCACAAGGTACTGTATTACAGATTTCTTGTTGCTATGGTGGATAAAGAGAGACAAGGAACAACTGCCAGGAACCGATATTGTAACACACGCACATCAAGCCACACCCCCAAGTTGCAAATGTAATTTTTCTTAATGAGCAGCAGAAAATGGGCAACAATGGGTGAGTTCAGCCCCTCCTTAAGTCATTATTTGTTTGGACATGTGGCCGTCCCAACCGTGATTATGGATAATCATGAATGAATTGTGAGTAATGATGAGTTAGAAAGTTACAAAGGCACAAAGATCATACACCCCCCATAAATGCTAACCTCCACTGTTATTGGTGCTGTTGTTGTAGCTTCTGCAACCTTCTCACTCATCATTATTCATGATTCATTCATTATTATTCTTTATCATGGCATTATGAGTCATTTAGAAGTGTTCAGAAATCATATTTTCTCACATATTAAGAAAAATTAAGGATACATAAAAATACTGCAGTCCTCATTCACTATTTAATTGCTATTTGGCAAAACATAACCCAAAACTGCCACGCCCTGATCTGTTCCACCTGTCCTTGTGCTTGTCTCCACCTCCTCCAGGTGTCGCCCATCTTCCCCACTTATCCTCTGGGTATTTATACCTGTGTTTTCTGTCTGTCTGTGCCAGTTTGTCTTGTTTGTCAAGCGTACCAGCGTTTGTCCTGTCAGCTCCTGACTTTTCCCAGCCTCTCTTTATCTCGTCCTCCTAGTTTTTGACCCTTGCCTGTCCTGACTCTGTACCTGCCTGCCTAACCACTCTGCCTGACTCTGAGCCTGCCTGCCGTCCTGTACCTTTGCTCCTACGCTGGATTATCGACCCCTGCCTGCCTTGACCTGTCATTTGCCTGCCCCTGTTGTTACAATAAACATTGTTACTTCACACAGTCTGCACTTGGGTCTTACCTTGATACCTTATAAAAACAGAACCAAAACAAACTACAAATACATCCAATGTATTTGTAGAGTCCCAAGCTTGATGTAGTCATTGCTTGCTAGGAATATGGGACCAAAAACTAAACCTTTGACTACTGTAATACACTATAAGTGAATTTGTCCAAGTATTTATGACTTCTTCAAATGGGGGTACTTGATACATAAAGTGCTTTCATTTCTAAATGGTAAAACAGATACAATATGTATAAAAATAGTCAAAATAAAAGGTAACATTCTGTACTGTCACCTTGTATGAAACATTTGATCTCCAATTCAAAATGCTTGAGAATAAAGCCAAATATGATTTTTTTACTTCACTATCCAAATACATATGGAGGTGAGTGTGCATAATGTAGGACAACACACCAGAGAAAGGGAACATAATTATGATACACTATGTCATGATGTGGCCCTTTCTGGGTGTAGATCGTGGCTTCCCCCTCTCTCACTCTTTCTTACACCCAGGTTCTGTTATCTCAGGTCATAAATTCCTGGCGGAGACTCTCTTCCCCTTTTCATGCAGAGAGAGAGATCACAGAGTGAACAAAGGATTTCATGTGGCCGAACTCATAAATCCCAAAAATGGGAAAATGAATGTCCACTTGTGAGAATGTGGAAAGGGTCCGTGGACACTTAAGGGACAATTATGTTGAGTGTGTTTCATTTGAGGTCCTCACGAAGGACAGGAAACACACATAACTATATCTCTGAATGTGTACATTTCTCAATTAGGGTGTTTGCATCTAATTCTTGTATAAAATGAATGAGTAAAGATGAAACTATTTGTGAAATTATGTAATGTGATGTTAACCTTTCATTTCGACAGGATTGTATTCCCTGTAAAGTTTAACTAGTCCCCGGCCACGCCCCATGAGCACAGGCATGATCTGGCTCATGGAACCGCCTTTTCTATTGTTACGAATAAAAGCCCCTCCTGAGGAAATCCTCTTCAGACCACGCATACCTTGGTGTAAGCTGAAGTGGCACAGGTTTGAGTACCAAGACTAAGCAAACCCACAGCGTGAGCTGTGATTGCGAATAGTTAAGACTACCCATACTTCGGTGTAAGCTGAGGTGGCACAGGTTTGAGTACCAAGACTATGCAAACCCACAGCGGGAGCTGTGATTGCGGATAGTTGAGTACCAAAACTAGAAAACCATATCACGTGGAGCATCGGCTACACGACTGGAAATGTTTAAACTCTGAGACTATCGATTCCTAAAGAATAAGAGCAAATCTTAGATACAAAGTACTAGTCTACAGCTAGAAATGACGTAAACCGAGGACGAGAATACCGACAACCGCCAAAACATCTATACTATGAGAACATTTCGGAATGGTACTCTGAAGTAACCATCCTAACCATGAACTACTTCGATTTTCAGGGAAACAGAGAGAGAGACTCGGATGAACTCTCCAGCAGACGGACCGGATTCCAACAGAGAAGACAACAATGACATGCACCATAAATATGTACTTACAATTATTCTCGAATGAACGGCCGTTCATGTGTGAATGATTAGCATTTCAATGTATATAATTATAGACTGTGTAATGAATCCATTTTGTCTTTCCCGCTCTTCTCTGTCCACACCCCGTTCCCTTTGTCCACCAAGCCATTATATTGGTTTAGCCCACTAGGGAATCTTCCTAATCATTGTTAGTAACCAATATTTACTGTTTGTTTATGAATTTCTTTGATTATTTAGTTAATTAGTAAATATATTATCAAGCCAAATGGTGTATGGATGATTTATAGTTAAGGCTGGGTTCATGCAGATAACCAACAATTTACGATGTTCAGATGAGACTGACTTGAGGTAAAGAATAATTCATTAATAGAAGACTAATCAAAAAAATAAAAAATTGTAATCTGAAGATTTTCCGTGGTGCCCCGACTTCCTAGTTAATTAAATGTACATGATTTGTTTAATCATGTAATAATAATTACAGAGAATTGATTTTATAAAATAACAATCTTCACGTTTAACAACAACTACATATACAATTGTTTATATTGCAGCTCAAACTCAAGTGGATTACGGGTTAGCCATGCATTTCTGTAATGGTGAAATCACAATACGTGAAGTACTGTAGATGTATTTACATGGCAATTACTCTTACAACTAGGGAGAAAGCGAGCACCTGTTAACTTCTTCTTAATAGGGGGCTCCATTTCAACTTTGGGAAAAAATAGTGCCCAAATTAAACAGCCTCGTACTCTGTTCTAGATCATATGATATGCATATTATTGTTACTATTGGATAGAAAACACTCTGAAGTTTCTAAAACTGTTTGAATTATATCTGTGAGTAAAACAGAACTCATTTGGCAGGCAAACTTCCAAACAGGAAGTGAAAATTCTGAAATGGGTCTCTGTGAAGGGCTGCTCCTATTCAATTGCCTTGTATTTATGGATATGTATGCACTTCATACGCCTTCCACTAGATGTCAACAGGCAGTAGAACGTTGAATGAGGTGTCTAGCCTGATGTGGGACCGAATGAGAGCTTTTGGAGTGACAGGTCAGCCATATTGGCAGTATTTTGCTGCGCACCTGGGAGCACCATATAATTTTCTGCAATGCGTTAGGTAGACACGAAGAAATGCTCCGTCTGGGACGTAATTGGATACATATGAGAAAAACATCCTAAAGATGGATTTTCAACTGAGTTTGATCAGTTTATTCGACTTTTATTATGACTTTTGGAATTTCTTGTTCCATGCGCCAAACGTTCATGGACACGTGAGCACCATTATGCTAGCCAAAGTTGCTAATTCGACAGAAGAAATGGACATTCTTAAACAAAACAACGGTTTATTGTGGAACTAGGTCTCCTGGCACTGCATTCTGATGAAAGTTCATCAAAGGTAAGAGAATATTTATGATGTTATTTCGTGTTTTTGTTGAATATGTTGACTCCAACATGGTGAAGAATGGCTGAGCGCTGTCTCAGATTATTGTATGCTGTGCTTTTTACTAAAGTTATTTTTTTAAATCTAACACAGCGGTTGCATTAAGAACCAGTGTATCTTTAATTATATGTCCAACATGTATTTTTCAGCAAAGTTTATGATGAGTTTTTCTGTTAGATTACGTGACTCTCCAAAATTTCTCCGGACAATTTGGAGCATTTTTGCGCCATGTTCACAATGTAAAACCAGGATTTGTAGCTACAAATATGCACATTTTTGAACAAAACATAAATGTATTGTATAACATGATGTTATAAGACTGTCATCTGATGAAGTTCTTCAAAGGTTAGTGATTATTTTTATCTCTATTTGTGGGTTTTGTGAAAGCTATCTTTGCGGTGAACAAATGGCGTTGTGTTTTGGGCTATTGTGGTGAGCTAACATAAATATAGGTTGTGTTTTTGCTGTAAAACATTTAAAAAATCAGACATGTTGGCTGGATTCACAAGATGTTTATCTTTCATTTGCTGTACAACATGTATTTTTCATAAATGTTTTATGATGAGTATTTATGTATTTCACGTTGCTCTCTGTAATTATTCTGGCTGTTTTGGTGCCATTTATGATCATGGCACCAATGTAAAACCAGGATTTGTAGCTATAAATATGCACATTTCCGAACAAAGCATAAATGTATTGTATAACATGATGTTATAAGACTGTCATCTGATGAAGTTGTTCAAAGGTTAGTGATTAATTTTATCTCTACTTGTGGGTTTGGTGAAAGCTATCTTTGCGGTGAAAAAATGGCGTTGTGTGTTGCGCTATTGTGGTGAGCTAACATAAATATATGTTGTGTTTTCGTTGTAAAACATTTTAAAAATCGGACATGTTGGCTGGATTCACAAGATGTTTATCTTTCATTTGCTGTATTGGACTTGTGATTTCATGAAATTATATTATATGATATTCCCTGTGGCGCTAGGCTATGCTAGTCAGCGTTGCTGATGAGGAGGATCCCGGATCCGGGAGGGTGACTCGGTAGAGGTTTTAACATCTAGTAGCCTCGCAACAAGCAACAGCGTTGTGGATGGGGTTGAGGTTGGGCTACTTTTTCTGTTTTAACCCTAATCCAAACCGTAAAGTCCAAGTAACAGATAATACATTTACATTTACATTTACATTTAAGTCATTTAGCTGACGCTCTTATCCAGAGCGACTTACAATTTGGAAAGTTCATACATATTCATCCTGGTCCCCCCGTGGGGAATGAACCCACAACCCTGGCGTTGCAAGCGCCATGCTCTACCAACTGAGCCACACGGGACCGTTAGAGTCCCGCTCCTTGAAAGCGGCAGCTCTACCCTTTAACTCAGAGCGGATGTTACCTGTGATCCATGGGTTCTGGTTGGGGTATGTACTGTGGGGACGACGTCATCGATGCACTTATTGATGAAGCCAGTGACTGATGTGGTCTACTCAATGCCATCGGAGGAATCCCAGAACATTCCAGTCTGTGCTAACAAAACAGTCTTGTAGCATCAGTCATCTGACCACTTCCGTATTGAGCGAGTCACTGGTACTTCCTGCTTTAGTTTTTGCTTGTAAGCAGGAATCAGGATATAATTATGGTCAGATTTGCCAAATAGAGGGCATCTACGCGTCTCTGTTGGAGTAAAGGCGGTCTAGAGTTTTTTCCCCCTCTGGTTGCACATTTAACATGCTGGTAGAAAATAGGTAGAACAGATTTAAGTTTCCCTGCATTAAAGTCCCTGGCCACTAGGAGTGCTGCCTCTGGATGAGCATTTTCATGTTTGCTTATGGCCTCTTAGTGCCAGCATCGGTTTGTGGTGGTAAATAGACGACAAAAAATATAGATAAAATTCTCTTGGTAAATTTTGGATGTTTACATACTGCTTTACTCATCTCATATGTATATACTGTATTCTATTCTACTGTATAATAGTCAATGACACGCCGACATTGCTTATCCGAATAATTTATATATTTCTTAACACCATTTACTTTAGATGTGTGTGTATTGTTGTGAATTGTTAGATATTACTGCACTGTTGGAGCTAGGAACACAAGCATTTCTCTACACCCACAATAACATCTGCTAAATATGTGTATGCGATTTGATCTTCCTTAATATTAGATTTGGCGCACCAGCGGTGACTTATCAAATAGACAATAATGAACCCTATTAGATATTTATGCAGTTGGTTCTGTATACTAACTAATATGCATGGGTTCTAACTTCAACAAATATTTGTTAGTTTACAATTGTACAATTTAAACTCCCCACATATAAAAACCATGAAGACTGCCGGAAAGGCTTGAACGCAAGATTGTAATTTTGATGACTCACACGTTGAGCCTACTGTAGCATACTGTGCATGGTAAACTAGTGCGTACCACTTCACGTTTTAGTATGGAAAAGGTCTGTGAGGATTTTTCTGCAATATTCGCAACATATTGACACAATTATAATCTTGATAGAATAAAAATCTAATTTAACCTTTCTAGCGCAGGCGTTCCGCTAGCGGAACCCCTCGACAACATTCCGCTGAAAAGGCAACGCGCAAAATTAAAAAATATTTTTAGAAATATGTAACTCATCACACATTAACAAGTCCAATACAGCAAATGAAAGATACACTTCTTGTTAATCTACCCATCGTGTCCAATTTCAAAAAGGCTTTACAGCAAAAGCACAGCATATGATTATGTTAGTTCAGAGCCAAGTCAAAAAAACACAGCGACTCCAAAGATAGGAGTCACAAAAAGCAGAAATATAGATAAAATGAATCACTAACATCTAATGATCTTCATCAGATGACACTCATAGGACATCATGTTACACAATACATGTATGTTTTGTTCGATAATGTGCATATTTATATCCCAAAATCTCAGTTTACATTGGCGCGTTACGTGCAGTAATGTTTTGATTCCAAAACATCCGGTGAATTTGGAGATAGCCACAGAAATTCCAGAAATACTCATAATAAACATTGATAAAAGATACAAGTGTTATTCACAGAATTAAAGATAGACTTCTCCTTAATGCAACCGCTGTGTCAGATTTCAAAAAAACTTTACGGAAAAAGCATAATCTGAGTACGGCGTCAACAGAAGTTAGAAAAAACATTATAAATAATATTACTTACCTTTGATGATCTTCATCAGAATGCACTCCCAGGAATCCCAGTTCGACAATAAATGACTGATTTGTTCCATAAAGTTCCATAAAGTCCATCATTTATGTCCAAATAGCCACTAGTTGTTAGCGTGTTCAGCCCAGTAATCCATCTTCATGGGCACTACGTCCAGAGAAAAACTTGAAAAGTTCTGTTACAGGTCGTAGAAACATGTCAAACGATGTATGGAATCAATCTTTAGGATGTTTTTAACATAAATCATAAATAATGTTCCAACCGGAGAATTCCATTGTCTGTAGCAAAGCACTGGAACGAGAGCTAACTCTGTCGGGAGCGCGCGTCACAAGCCTGAGACACTCTGCCAGACCCATGACTCATTCAGCTCCCATTCCCCCCTCCTTTATAGCAGAAGCCTGAAACAAGTTTCTAAAGACGGGTGACATCTAGTGGAAGCTGTAGGAAGTGCAACTTGACCCCATAGACACTGTGTATTTGGTAGGCCAAGCTTTGAAAAACTACAAACCTCAGATTTCCCACTTCCTGGTTGGATTTTTCTCAGGTTTTCGCCAGCCATATGAGTTCTGTCATACTCACAGACATCATTCAAACAGTTTTAGAAACTTCAGAGTGTTTTCTATCCAATATTACTAATAATATGCATATCTTAGCTTCTAGCAGCATAATCTGAGTACGACGCTCAGAGCCCAATCCAGCCAAAGAAATATCCGCCATGTTGGAGTCAACAGAAGTTAGAAAAAACATTATAAATAATATCACTTACCTTTGATGATCTTCATCAGAATGCACTCCCAGGAATCCCAGTTCGACAATAAATGACTGATTTGTTCCATAAAGTTCCATAAAGTCCATCATTTATGTCCAAATAGCCACTAGTTGTTAGCGTGTTCAGCCCAGTAATCCATCTTCATGGGCACTACGTCCAGAGAAAAACTTGAAAAGTTCTGTTACAGGTCGTAGAAACATGTCAAACGATGTATGGAATCAATCTTTAGGATGTTTTTAACATAAATCATAAATAATGTTCCAACCGGAGAATTCCATTGTCTGTAGCAAAGCACTGGAACGAGAGCTAACTCTGTCGGGAGCGCGCGTCACAAGCCTGAGACACTCTGCCAGACCCATGACTCATTCAGCTCCCATTCCCCCCTCCTTTATAGCAGAAGCCTGAAACAAGTTTCTAAAGACGGGTGACATCTAGTGGAAGCTGTAGGAAGTGCAACTTGACCCCATAGACACTGTGTATTTGGTAGGCCAAGCTTTGAAAAACTACAAACCTCAGATTTCCCACTTCCTGGTTGGATTTTTCTCAGGTTTTCGCCAGCCATATGAGTTCTGTCATACTCACAGACATCATTCAAACAGTTTTAGAAACTTCAGAGTGTTTTCTATCCAATATTACTAATAATATGCATATCTTAGCTTCTAGCAGCATAATCTGAATACGGCGCTCAGAGCCCAATCCAGCCAAAGAAATATCCGCCATGTTGGAGTCAACAGAAGTTAGAAAAAACATTATAAATAATATCACTTACCTTTGATGATCTTCATCAGAATGCACTCCCAGGAATCCCAGTTCGACAATAAATGACTGATTTGTTCCATAAAGTTCCATAAAGTCCATCATTTATGTCCAAATAGCCACTAGTTGTTAGCGTGTTCAGCCCAGTAATCCATCTTCATGGGCACTACGTCCAGAGAAAAACTTGAAAAGTTCTGTTACAGGTCGTAGAAACATGTCAAACGATGTATGGAATCAATCTTTAGGATGTTTTTAACATAAATCATAAATAATGTTCCAACCGGAGAATTCCATTGTCTGTAGCAAAGCACTGGAACGAGAGCTAACTCTGTCGGGAGCGCGCGTCACAAGCCTGAGACACTCTGCCAGACCCATGACTCATTCAGCTCCCATTCCCCCCTCCTTTATAGCAGAAGCCTGAAACAAGTTTCTAAAGACGGGTGACATCTAGTGGAAGCTGTAGGAAGTGCAACTTGACCCCATAGACACTGTGTATTTGGTAGGCCAAGCTTTGAAAAACTACAAACCTCAGATTTCCCACTTCCTGGTTGGATTTTTCTCAGGTTTTCGCCAGCCATATGAGTTCTGTCATACTCACAGACATCATTCAAACAGTTTTAGAAACTTCAGAGTGTTTTCTATCCAATATTACTAATAATATGCATATCTTAGCTTCTAGCAGCATAATCTGAGTACGGCGCTCAGAGCCCAATCCAGCCAAAGAAATATCCGCCATGTTGGAGTCAACAGAAGTTAGAAAAAACATTATAAATAATATCACTTACCTTTGATGATCTTCATCAGAATGCACTCCCAGGAATCCCAGTTCGACAATAAATGACTGATTTGTTCCATAAAGTTCCATAAAGTCCATCATTTATGTCCAAATAGCCACTAGTTGTTAGCGTGTTCAGCCCAGTAATCCATCTTCATGGGCACTACGTCCAGAGAAAAACTTGAAAAGTTCTGTTACAGGTCGTAGAAACATGTCAAACGATGTATGGAATCAATCTTTAGGATGTTTTTAACATAAATCATAAATAATGTTCCAACCGGAGAATTCCATTGTCTGTAGCAAAGCACTGGAACGAGAGCTAACTCTGTCGGGAGCGCGCGTCACAAGCCTGAGACACTCTGCCAGACCCATGACTCATTCAGCTCCCATTCCCCCCTCCTTTATAGCAGAAGCCTGAAACAAGTTTCTAAAGACGGGTGACATCTAGTGGAAGCTGTAGGAAGTGCAACTTGACCCCATAGACACTGTGTATTTGGTAGGCCAAGCTTTGAAAAACTACAAACCTCAGATTTCCCACTTCCTGGTTGGATTTTTCTCAGGTTTTCGCCAGCCATATGAGTTCTGTCATACTCACAGACATCATTCAAACAGTTTTAGAAACTTCAGAGTGTTTTCTATCCAATATTACTAATAATATGCATATCTTAGCTTCTAGCAGCATAATCTGAGTACGGCGCTCAGATCCCAATCCAGCCAAAGAAATATCCGCCATGTTGGAGTCAACAGAAGTTAGAAAAAACATTATAAATAATATCACTTACCTTTGATGATCTTCATCAGAATGCACTCCCAGGAATCCCAGTTCGACAATAAATGACTGATTTGTTCCATAAAGTTCCATAAAGTCCATCATTTATGTCCAAATAGCCACTAGTTGTTAGCGTGTTCAGCCCAGTAATCCATCTTCATGGGCACTACGTCCAGAGAAAAACTTGAAAAGTTCTGTTACAGGTCGTAGAAACATGTCAAACGATGTATGGAATCAATCTTTAGGATGTTTTTAACATAAATCATAAATAATGTTCCAACCGGAGAATTCCATTGTCTGTAGCAAAGCACTGGAACGAGAGCTAACTCTGTCGGGAGCGCGCGTCACAAGCCTGAGACACTCTGCCAGACCCATGACTCATTCAGCTCCCATTCCCCCCTCCTTTATAGCAGAAGCCTGAAACAAGTTTCTAAAGACGGGTGACATCTAGTGGAAGCTGTAGGAAGTGCAACTTGACCCCATAGACACTGTGTATTTGGTAGGCCAAGCTTTGAAAAACTACAAACCTCAGATTTCCCACTTCCTGGTTGGATTTTTCTCAGGTTTTCGCCAGCCATATGAGTTCTGTCATACTCACAGACATCATTCAAACAGTTTTAGAAACTTCAGAGTGTTTTCTATCCAATACTACTAATAATATGCATATCTTAGCTTCTAGCAGGCAGTTTACTCTGGGCACCTTATTCATCCAAGCTACTCATTACTGCTCCCAGCCATAAGATTTATTTTTTTATACCTTTATTTAACTAGGCAAGTTTTCTATCCAATACTACTAATAATATGCATATCTTAGCTTCTAGCAGGCAGTTTACTCTGGGCACCTTATTCATCCAAGCTACTCATTACTGCTCCCAGCCATAAGATTTATTTTTTTATACCTTTATTTAACTAGGCAAGTCAGTTAAGAACAAATTCTTATTTTCAATGACAGCCTAGTGGGTTAACTGCCTTGTTCAGGGCAGAATGACAGATTTGTACCTTGTCAGCTCAGGGATTCAAACTTACTAGTCCAACGCTCTAACCACTAGGCTACGCTGCCGCCCCAAGTTAAAGGTAGACAGCAAAATGAAGTTGCCACGAGCAGCACCACAAATATTGAGATGAGCAAGATGCAGGACTCTCACACAGTCACACACATTCGGGAGTTAAATTCACTCTGTAAGAGTGTAATTAAACCTCAGTGGTGTAAAATAACCCCCAGTGTATCACGGCTCACGTAAAAAAAAAACTCAGCTGCAGACCCAGGCAGGTACAGTTGAAGTCGGAAGTTTACATACACCTTAGCCAAATACATTTAAACTCCGTTTTTCACAATTCCTGACATTTAATCCTAGTAAAACCTCCCTGTCTTAGGTCAGTTAGGATCACCACTTTATTTTAAGAATGTGAAATGTCAGAATAATAGTAGAGAGAATGATTTATTTCAGCTTTTATTTATTTTATCACATTCCCAGTGGGTCAGAAGTTTACATACACTCAATTAGTATTTGGTAGCATTGCCTTTAAATTGTTTAACTTGGGTCAAAGATTTCAGGTAGCCTTCCACAAGCTTCCCACAATAAGTTGGGTGAATTTTGGCCCATTCCTCCTGACAGAGCTGGTGTAACTGAGTCAGGTTTGTAGGCCTCCTTGCTCGCACACACTTTTCAGTTCTGCCCACAAATTGTCTGTAGGATTGAGGTCAGGGCTTTGTGATGGCCACTGCAATACCTTGACTTTGTTGTCCTTAGGCCATTTTGCCACAACTTTGGAAGTATGCTTGGGGTTATTGTTCATTTGGAAGACCCATTTGCGACCAAGCTTTCAAACTTCCTGACTGATGTCTTGAGATGTTGCTCAATATATCCACATCATTTTCCTGCCTAATGATGCCATCTGTTTTGTGTAGTGCACCAGTCCCTCCTGCAGCAAAACACCCCCACAACATGATGCTGCCACCCCCGTGCTTCACGGGTGAGATTGTGTTTTTTGGCTTGAAAGCCTCTCCCTTTTTCCTCCAAACATAATGATGGTCATTATGGACAAACAGTTCTATTTTTGTTTCTTCAGACCAGAGGACATTTCCCCAAAAAGTCTGATCTTTGTCCCCATGTGCAATTGCAAACCTTAGTCTGGCTTTTTTATGGTGGTTTTGGAGCAGTGGCTTCTTCCTTGCTGAGCGGACTTTCAGATTATGTCGATATAGGACTCATTTCACTGTGGATATAGATACTTTTGTACCTGTTTCCTCCAGCATCTTCACAAGGTCCTTTGCTGTTGTTCTGGGACTGATTTGCACTTTTTGCACCAAAGTACGTTCATCTCTAGGAGACAGAACGTGTCTCCTTCCTGAGCGGTATGATTGCTGCGTGGTTCCATGGTGTTTATACTTGCATGATATTGTTTGCACAGATGAACGTGGTACCTTCAGGTGTTTGGAAATTTCTCCCAAGAATGAACCAGACTTGTGGAGGTCTACATTTGTTTTCTGAGGTCTTGGCTGGTTTCTTTTGATTTTCCCATGATGTCAAGCAAAGAGGCACTGAGTTTGAAGGTAGGCCTTAAAATACATCCACAGGTACACCTCCAATTAACTCAAATGATGTCAATTAGCCTATCAGAAGCTTCTAAAGCTATGAAACAATTTTCTGGAATTTTCCAAGTTGTTTAAAGGCACAGCCAACTTAGTGTATGTAAACTTCTGACCCACTGGAATTGTGATACAGTGAATTATAAGTGAAATAATCTGTCTGTAAACAATTGTTGGAAAATGACTTGTGTCATGCACAAAGTAGATGTCCTAACCGACTTGCCAAAACTATAGTTTGTTCACAATACATTTATGGAGTGGTTGAAAAACAACTTTTAATTACTCCAACCAATGTGTATGTAAACTTCCAACTTCATCTGTAAAAGGTTAGTCAATGCAGGCAAAGGGTCGTAATCCAAATTAGAGTCAGGCAGGTACAGGACGGCAGGCAATCGGTACCGTCAAGACAGGCAAAAGGTTGTGATCCAAATCAGAGTCAGGCAGGTACAGGATTGCGGGCAGGATCAGGACAGGTAGAAAGGTCAGAACTGGGAAGAATAAGAAAAGCTCAAATTAGAGCACAGGAAACACGGGAACACGCTGGTAGGACTTGACGGGACAAGACGAACTGGCAATAGACAAACAGAAAACGCAGGTATAAATACAAAGGGATAATGAGGGGAGATAGGAGACACCTGGTGGGGGGTGGAGACAAGCACAAAGACAGGTGAAACAGATCAGGGTGTGACACAGTTTTGGTGTTAATAACCAGAGTTCTTGTTTTACACTTTGGAGAGTAAAACAGTCCCATCAAAACCACGCACATCATTATCATATTTCCCAGCATGCTCTACTGCAGGTTGATTTTTGAAGATTGTTTTTAATATCTGTGTTTTTGCATGTACATTGATTTATTGATTGATCTATGCAACATTTTTCTAAACTAATCCAGTCAGTTAGATTTATTCCACCCATTACTGAAATAGTTGTTCCAGTTTAAATGTTTTAGCTAGTCGCATAAACTTTCCTAATCCTAACTGTCATTCTGAATAAAAATTCCAACTGTTGGATATCTTAACCCTGGCTGGAATCCAATAGGAATTACACATCACTTCGTAAGCCAGCATAATGTGACTTGCAAGCCTGATGTGGCCTGTAAACCAGCAGTTTCCTAACACCCCTGTGTTAAGGTAAAACTAGAAGCAAGGCCTTTTGATAAAAGTAATGCCTTATGATACATTAAATGTTTCTACTAAGCTAACATATGGAATTGTTTTAAGATGGTCTTACCATGGATCATTTAGTTATTTGATAATATTGAATTTGGAATTTACTACTATAGCCCATAGAAACACATTGAGTAACACATTCATAAATGGCAAAAAAAGACACAAAAAAAAAACATGTAATAACGAATAAAGTTTAGAAGTGTCTCATATATCTAGGAGATACAGTGTAAGAAAGCTCAGGAAATATATACATTTTTTGACACATATTTAACCACTTATTTTTGTTGGCACAAAACTACCTCCATACTTCCTTTCATTTGTATGGGTTACCTTAAGACAAGTCCCGTGACAAAACGGAAGGCCGACTTGAGACGCAGCCCAGTGGATTGAGATGCAGGCCATGAAAAAAAATCTCTAGCTTAAACTGACAGATTTTGAGCGGGATTTTTTTATTATGGTAGACTCTTTTAACCTTTCTCCTCCCCTTCATCTACACTGATTGAAGTGGATATAACAAGTGACATCAATAAGGGATCATAGCTTTCACCTAATGTGTTCGCAATGTTTGAGGGGTGGGCGACAGAAATGTTTTGCCTGCGCTACAGACGGCTATAGCTGTTGCTAATACAGGGCTAGTAAAGGCCCAGTGCACTACTTTTTGTCACCCTCAGAACCCCTACATCCTGTGGCTATGCATTCATGGATGGTAACTCTACAGTTCACTCAAAAAGAAAAGGCACCGTGGGAAATATGGAAGGCTTTACACCATACAGTGTTAAAACAACACCCAAAAAGAAATGACTATAACATTCTAGGTAGAGCTATGCCAACTCCACAATCAAGTTAATTTGAACACTTTAAGAGTTGAATGGGGAACGACCGGGAGACCCATGGGGCGGTGAACAATTGGCCCAGCGTCGTCCTGGTTAAGGGAGGGTTTGGCCAGCATGTATGTCCTTGTCCCATCGTGCACTAGCGACTCCTGTGGCGGAGTCGCTAGTGCACAACATACAACATATGTTGTATGTTGGGCTCCTGAGTGGCACAGTGGTCTAAGGCACTGCATCTCAGTGCAAGAGGCATCACTACAGTCCCTGGTTTGATTCCAGGCTGTATGACATCTGGCCGTGATTGGGAGTGCCATAGGGTGCCGCACAATTGCCCAGTGTCGTCTGGTGTAGGCCGTCATTGTTAATAAGAAGTTGTTCTTAACTGATTTGCCTAGTTAAATATAGGTTAAATACATAAATAAAATTTAAAAAATTATGTTTGTGTAACAAGTTGCACAGACATTTTTAGTTAAGATGCCCAATTAAAGTTTAATGAACATATGACACAAGTAGAGAAAAAACATATTTTAAAATGTAAAATGACAGAATTTTTGCCAACATTTTCTCAAGTTGGAGCTAAGTTTGGGCCAACAATTTTTTTGTCTTAGTTCAGGTAACACTTGGACCGAAAAAAATTGTAAACTGAAAAAAGGCTGTGGAACCAGTTACTTAATATAAATTAGTAAAAACAACTTGATTTTGGGGTGTTGTTTTTACAGTGCTGACATTGTACAGAATGGTTAGTGTCTTTGCATTTCTCGCCACTCATAACATCCATTCTTAATGAAGTTTCCATGGGTGATCATGACCTTTCTCTATGTTCCCCTGTATAACCCCTGTACAACGACTGTGGATCTTTAAAGTAACATTTGATGACACGCTTTAAGGTATGTTCTTGATATAGGAGCCGTTATGTATGTATGTGTGTGTGTGTGTGTGTGTGTGTGTGTGTGTGTGTGTGTGTGTGTGTGTGTGTGTGTGTGTGTGTGTGTGTGTGTGTGTGTGTGTGTGTGTGTGTGTGTGTGTGTGTGTGTGTGTGTGTGTGTGTGTGTGTGTGTGTGTGTGTGTGTGTGTAATACTGGTCACCCATTAATTTCTGTTGATGATAAATAATGAGAGGTCCCTGTTACTAAAGCAAATTGCATGGGTGATTGTTATCAACTGTATGTTGATCTGTTTCTTAGTTAGCATATTGTTTGGTGGAAATGCAACCTATCAGGCTGTACAGTAAAGGTTGTGATGGTCCGTGGTGTTGGTGTAGAGACACTGAGGGTGGTTTTAATGCATCTGATTTCCTATTGATTTAAGTATGGTTGAGCGGACAGGGAGAGCATGCCATTGATTCTGCTACTGGAACGCTGGAACACTGGTGAGGGTTGAGTGAGTGGGAGAGCTAGAAAGCATGTGGAACAATCTCCATGCACACCAAGAAACCATGCTCAAAGAGACGCTGCCTGGCGAGTTTCCAAGCCACACAGACTAAACCCTGGAGTGGGCGACGAGTGTTCTGCCCACTTCACCCTAAGACAACTTCCTGTAAGCCTCCATTTTCTGCATTTCCAGCTACGAAACATATCCAGTGGTCTCTGTGGAACCCTACACCCCTAGCTTTAAGGGCAATAACTAAACCCCACACTTCCAGTTCAGCGCTGAGCTGGTCCTCCACTTTATGTAGTATTTAGAAATACACTGAGTATACCAAATATTAGGAACAGAACAGCATCAATTCGTCGGGGCATGGACTCTACAAGGTTCCACAGGGATGCTTCCCCATGTTGACTCCAATGCTTCCCACAGTTTTGTCAAGTTGGCTGGATGTCCTGTGGGTGGTGCACCATTCTTGATACACACGGGAAACTGTTGAGTGTGAAAAACCCAGCAGCGTTGTGGTCCTTGACACAACCGGTGCACCTGGCACTTACTACCATACCACATTCAAAGGCAGATAACTATTTTGTCTTGCCCATTCACCCTCTGAATGACACACATACACAATCCATGTCTCAATTGTCTCAAGGCTAAAAAATCCTTCTTTAAACTGTCTCCTCCCCTTCATTAACACTGATTGAAGTGAATTTAGCAAGTGACAAGGATCATAGCTTTCACCTGGATTCTACTGATCAGTCTATGTCATGGAAAGAGCAGGGGTTCTTAATGTTTTGTATACTGACTGTACGTTAACTATATGTTTAATTTTGAAGGTGGAGCTGATAGCATTCAATTAGAGCTAATGAGAGAAGGGGATGAGAGAGAGAGCTAGAGATAGAGAGAAGGATGAAAAGAGGGAGAGGGAGAGAGAGAAACAGAGAGAGAAGGCAAGAGAAAGAAACTGAGGAATAAAGCCATAGATGAGAACTAGCTCTCTTTGGTCCTGCGCCCCTTCAACCCACACACTGTTTTCCTTCCCTTTCCACACATCTCCTCATCACCTCCTTCCTCCCCTCTGACACTCTGTTTGCTCTCCCTCTGTTCCCACTCAGACGGCCCCGTGTCCCTCTCTCTCCACCCTCTTTCCATCCTTCCATCTGAAATCTGTAGAGCACTCGACTTCTCGCGCTCTGCTCTGAAGCCAAATTCAGGAGATTAAAACGCAACAATCTTCATTGTTATTCAGCGCTGGCAGGGCTCTATGGAGCTAAGTTGTCCTCCAATCTTTGTACCCGATGCCCAGCAGAAACAGAGAGTGATTGAGACCCCTTTGTTTGTGATGGGCCTCCATGGAATTCACTCAGTATGGATATCTGTCTAAGAGTGTGATATAGTTATGAATTCTGCATATGCTTTGTACTCCACAGGTTTTCACACTGCTTTGATGCTATAGGCTGGAACTAGCATGGTATACAGTCATACAGCATGAATTTGTACATGTTCCCCATTGGTCCATTGGTGTGTGTGTATATATGTATCTGTGTATGTGTGATTTATCAGTGCATCATGGAAACATGAGGCTAATGTTGTCATTAACTCCTTCAGAACTGGTGCCCTTTCGTGACACCCTCTCTTGTTCTCTTCCTCTCTCTGGCAATCTTCATTAATCAAAAAGAACAAACTATCTATTTTATATCTCTCTCTCTCCATCGGACTCGTTCCCAATTATCTGAAATAACTGCATATTACGTTTTCACCCTCTCTGGTTTCCCATATTATTGCCTGTCATTTTTCTTCCGAGCTTACTCCTCCATCCCTGTTTCTGTGGAGACGGGTGGTCTGGGTGTGGGGAGAGTGAACTGATTCAGAGTGTATTAACACATAAATCACCATCTACCAACTGCTGCCATCCAATAAAACAGACTTTTGGTCTCTCTTCAGCTCTCTGAGATTCTCTCTATGCTGCTGTCTCGCTCACTCATCTCTCCCTCTATCCCCTTTTCATTCTACTTTGCTTCTGTACAGCCATTTCTAATTAATGATCCCTAGTATTGGAATTTAGTTTGAAGGTGTGCCTCAAAGTATACCTTTTCATTTTCCCTCTTCTTTTTACTATGAGGATTCAGAAACCGTGTCTTGAAAGACATGACCTTAAGAAGAAGTATCCCTGCTCTACTAGATGTATACCTATAGGGCAGAGCAATGCTTTAAACATCGATTGGGACACTCTCTGCACTGCAGGCTTCACACCACCAGTCATTCCTATTGAATAACATGCAGCAGATTTCAGACAAATGGTGGTGAGAGGACAGCTTACATGACAGGGCTGTAAGGTATGAGACAACCTGTACTCTTTGTCATGTTGGTAGAGGGTAGTGGAGGGTCTACACTCTTAGAAAAAAGGGCTCCCAAAGGGTTCTGCGGCTGTCCCCTTTTTGGTTCCAAGTAAAACCCTTTTTGGGTCCAGGTGAAACCCCTTTTGGTTCCATGTAGAACCCTCTGTATGGAACCCAAAGGGGTTCTACCTGGAACCAAAAAGTTTCTGCCTGCATCCACAAATAGAGTTTTCAAAAAGGTTCTCCTATGGGACAGCCAAAGATCCCTTTAAGGTTCTAGACAGCACCTTTTTTCCTAAGAGTGTACTCTGCCCTGACAAATACTCACTCTTAATGGGAGAGATCACATACTTTGTTCAGACCTTCAAGTTTATTTCTGAACTAAAGAGTACATATCATGTAAAGTGGTGGTATGGAATACAGTAAACATTAGAACAAATGTGACAGTCTTATACAGTATCATGTGATTGCTGTTGAACTAATACATCTCTGTGTGGACAGAGCAGAGTAGAGTCTATACTATACTGCCTGGTCAGTATCTCCTACCGCCTCTGTACGTCACACAACCTCCAGCTCACGGTTCTATCAGACACACACCCCTGTGTTCCCCCCATCCCTGTTACTGGGGAGCCCACCTCCCAACCAGCCTGGCGGGGATGAGTAAAGACTCCAGTGGCAGTTACAGCAGGAGAGGAGGAGAGAGAGGGGGATGTAGAGGACAAGAAAGCCGTTATGGAGAAATAAATAGGTTGGACGGAAGAGGGAGAAGCGGAGGGAAGAAGGGGGGGGTGTATAGTTGTACTGGTGGATCTATGAGACACACAGAGCTCTCATACACCCCAGAGACCTGAGTACTTACATGTAGGGAAGAGATGGATCTATTAAATCCCCAGGGTGTCTGAGTGCTGCTGCGTCTGCGTCTGCACTTCAGGAGAGGAAGGTGTCTCTTCAAAAACATCCCCTCCAGTTGGACCTTTGGGGTGCATGGTGAAGCTTCAGCCGTAATATACAGAATTATGCCAGGGTGTGTCAGTTATAGCTGAGCTTTGAACGAAATGTCAAATTGTTGTGCAGATGATGTTCATGAACACCACAGAGAGATAATAGTAAGAGAGGCTATGCTGAGATTTGGGGTAAGATACACAAGTCTAGTAGGCCTAGTCCCAAAACTCGTTCCCCACTCCAATACATACAACATAAAGAAAAAACCCTATCTCTCACACTCTAGATGGATGGTGATTAGTTTGTTTCTCTTTTTTTATGATCTGTTGTCACAGGACCTATTTTAAGTGAGATAGGAAAATAATTGACAATGTGTCTATTTGGAATTCATTACTAACATGTTCTTGAGATGAGCCCAATGTAATTTTGGAGCGACGGTGATAGCGGTGGGAAATTGTGTGGCACTGCCATGAGATAAGGAATGTAATTACAGAAGCAGCGAGGCGGAGAGCATGAAGGTCCGTGTGTCAACACACACCCAAAGCCTGTACTTACTACCTCTCATCATCTCAGCCGATGGGGAACGGAGGAGAGGGCAGTGGTAAGGATAAAAGGAAACCAGAGAAGATGAAGAACGAGTAAGGAATGAGAATGAGAGAGAGGTGTGTGTGTGTGTGTGTGTGTGTGTGTGTGTGTGTGTGTGTGTGTGTGTGTGTGTGTGTGTGTGTGTGTGTGTGTGTGTGTGTGTGTGTGTGTGTGTGTGTGTGTGTGTGTGTGTGTGTGTGTGTTTTCCTTCCTGCGGGTGTGTGTGTTTGGGAAAAGCACCACACAACAACCCCCGCCACCTAACATCTCCTTATCTCACACATTCTTCTAATGAATCTCTGTGTGAGAGGCTGCTGGTTTCAGACCACTCACACCGCTCTCCACATTGAGCAGGCCTGCTCCATATTTAGATGATATCCTGCTGATTTCAGCAGAGCCGCTCGTCGTTGGCACTTCAAATGGGCCCAAACCTCATTAACCTGGGCAGGGCTCATTATTTTGGCCAAGGAACTCGTCAGAGACATATGCTGTGTGAGCGGTCTTTGACATGGGAAGACATTAGGCTTCAATTAGCCAGAGGCCTGGCCACCCTCTCTGTCACAGCGGCAATCTACCTGACCCCAGTGCCCTGATTCCAACGCTTCACCAGAAGAGGGGAATGGAGAGGAGGGGAGGGGAGGGGTGAGGAGACAGAACAAGGGCACAGATCCTGTAGTTCTCACTTACCCCCCACTTTCATAATCGCTCCTGTATTAAAAGGGAACTCTGTTCTGTGTATTATTGAACTGATTGGGCTGACCTTCTCAAAAGCCTGTTCAGAGAGAAAGCGCATCAACATTATCTCACTCAAAGTAATTCCTGTGTTAATTAAAAATGACTGTTGTCTGGCACTCCAGGTTCATGGCTGTAATGCCTGCTTTCTACCTCCGCCTTGATCTCAGAGAGGGTTTGCATGTGTTTTTGTTATTGCAGTGCCAAGCGTTTTGTAGTACGCTTAGAAAGTGGAGACACAAATCGCAATAATGTAAACAAAACTGGAAAAATCTTGGCAAACAGCCAAAAACAGCCTTTGTTTGCTGGCAAAGAGTGGTGCACAGCTAACTAATGGGTAAATAACTGAATTGTTCCCCCCACACTTTGCCAAGATGGTTAGCTACTGTTGATAGCTACAGTTGTCTACAGTTAGCTAGCAATCACTCTACCAATTCCTCTATAGTAGAGTGGGTAAGTGGGTAAGGAGTTGTTCACTTAAATAACTTTTTTCAGGGTTTATGGAGAGTGATGGATTGCTATTCTGTTTAAAAGTACTTCCCTCTCAGCCTCATCTCAGCCTCATACACACCAAGTATAATAATGATCATATCAACATTCAGTCCATTGCTTGATATGACTTCCTTTCATTATATCCTGCATGAAAAACACAACAGATGTAAGCTCTCTCATCCTTCCTGTTTGAACTTTATCTCGTCATTGTTCAGTCAGAAAGAGAATGTGTTTTTTTGTTTTACATTTCTGACATGGTTCTATCATCCTCGTGTTACCTCAAGTGGTATCACTGAACCAAATCACATTTAAGTTAACCCATCAACTTGACAATTTCAATGTGGGCTTAGTATTTGTGTCACACCGTGATCTGTTTCACCTGTCCTTGTGCTTGTCTCCACCACCTCCAGGTGTCACCCATCTTCCCCATTATCCTTTGTGTATTTAAACCTGTGTTTTCTGTCTGTCTGTGCCAGTTCGTATTGTATGTACCAAGTCAACCAGCGTGTTTTTCCCGTGCTCCTGCCTTTTCTGTTCTCTTTTGCTAGTCCTCCCTGTTTTGACCCTTGCCTGTTTTCTGGACGCTGTACAAGCCTGCCTGACCATTCTGCCTGCCCTGACCTCGAGCCTGCCTGCAACACTGTACCTTCTGGACTCTGAACTGGTTTTGACCTTTTGCCTGTCCACAACTATTCTCTTGCCTTCCCCTTTTGGATTATTAATAAATATCAGATTCAAACCATCTGCCTCCCGTATCTGCATCTGGGTCTCGCCCTGTGCCCTTATAATTTGTATTGTTTGATATAAAAATGTGTACTTCTTTGGTATTTCACTGCACTGTTAAGAGGTAGCTCACAAGTAAGCATTTAATTGCACTGTTTACACCCCACTGTGTCCTGTGTATATGAGACATAAACAATATTCAATTGTGTGCTGGGCAGGGTCAGAATAAATATTATATAGGCCAATAATACATAATGTATCTGCATTTGATTAATTTCTTTCAGATATCATTCTGAATCAGGTGACAATCTTAGGAAATACATACTTTAAATGCATTCATGTATTTCACCAGATCTGATGCATATACACTGCTATACTTCTTGCCAGGTCTTACATCCCTTTCCCCCCGCCCCTACAGCAAATAGCCTTTATGATTGGAATCATTTTTCCAGAGCCGGGGTGGAATACACGAACAAATCCAATGGAAAACTTGAACTTTCTTTATAATTATTTCAATTAGCTGAGGAAGGAACAGGAGCAGAATGTTGAGTGCCGTATATAGAACCCCCAGCTGCAGCTCTGTGTGGAGTGTAAAGCTGCGGGATAATGTCACCATACAAATCAGATTCCTGTGCGAGCCTGAACTGCTATTAGACGTTATTGCCACTTAATGTATCCCCAGCTAATCGTCCTCTTTCCACCAACCATGGCTGATTGATAGCCTTTAAAGAGTGTCACCTCTTTAGCCCCATGTGGGATTGGGAGAGGATTTACCATTACCCGGTTCGCACTGGAACAAGAGAGATTTAGTCTGGAGATGGAAATGTTGTCAATCTGTGACAGTGAATTTCACCCTCTGCGTTGCTCTGTCTTTCTCCTGAATGTTCTAGTCATCTCTAAAAAAGTTAGCATTGAGTGTACAGCATTTACATTGTTTCAAAGACCATGACTCGCTTTTCAGTTTGTCACTATAGTTAGCATATCCAACCCTCTCAAGAAAAAAACCTTGACATGTTGAGTACGTTCTGTGGTACTGCTGGGCACAAAGTCATGCATAGTGCATTCCAAGGCCTACCTACCACTACATCAATGGTCTGGTCTGCTGCACTGGTTCTGCTTTATCCATAAATGATTCCCCAGCTCTCATTCACTATATTCAGCCATCTTACTTTGGCCAAACATGGGAGTGGAGGTGATCCATGTTCTTTACATGACTACTGAGTTGTGGAACTCCACACCTGCCCTGATAAAGGTTCCTGTAGGACCCATTCCACCCCTCTCCACTGGATAAAGGTTCCTGTAGGACCAATTCCACCCCTCTCCACTGGATAAAGGTTCCCGTAGGACCCATTCCACCCCTCTCCACTGGATAAAGGTTCCTGTAGGACCCATTCCAACCCTCTCTACTGCCTGCTTGCCCTGGCTGGGGATTACAGCTCACAGAGACTGAGGCTTAGACTAGTCCAGGGAGGGGACGTCCACACTTTTAAGTAGGATCACACAGATCTCCCTGAGCGCCTCGTTCAAAGCCAGACCCAAAAGCACAGGGATATTGATGGACTTACTGCTAAACTGCTTCAATAAGGGCTGGGTCTGAGACACTAAGGACTGGCGGATATCATTATTCAATAATGAGAATACTTGGGAAAGACAGAGGTAGAGATTAAATGACTATTACTATTAGGCAACACAATGTAAATCCACCTGGATGTGGACAGAGGATCGGAGACATGTTAGTTTGACTCTCCCTTTATGTGTAGTGCATACCCATACGTTAAGGATTGGCAAGCAGCGGTAGAGGAATAATTTAACTTCATTCTGGACAACTTGCAATGCAGGTTCAATGCATATATTAAAACAAGAGTATGGATAGAGGTATGGTTTACCATGGCTAATGTGCACACCTTGCTAATAGCATGTACAGCCCCATCACAAGAATTGGCTATTAGTATGCAGAGTATTGTCACACCTAGCTATTAGCATTGGAAGTCCGCACAGTCTACTAATGGCACGGACACAGGCATCCTGCGCAGCTTGCTATTAGCCTGGCTATCCTGCGCAGTTGGGCTAGCGCAGCATCCATATCTTACAGCTGGCCCTTGGCACAGTTATAAGTCACAGTCGACCAATAACAGGGAAATGCGGCTCCACGCTTGGCTAATTACGCTGGAGCTCCCTCGGCGCCACGCTATTCTAGCAGACGGCAAGACCTCATTGTGGCCCTGACCCTGAAATACTTACCCATGACCACTTCCCCGGACGACGGCCAGAGAAACCAGCCATCATCCATCATGGAGCTAACGCTGCAGAGGAGAGAGGGAAAGAGAGAGAGGGGGAAGGAAGGGGGAGTAAAGGGGGAGAGAGAAGAGGGTGGTGAGGGGAAGGTTGGAGGGAGAGAGGGAAGGAAACAAGAGGAAGGAAGGAAAGGTGATAGAACAAGCAAAGAGAATGTCAAAAGAAGGAAGAGAGGAGGGGGGAGGAGGAAACGATTGGAGGTGGGCTTGTGGAACACTGCCTTGCACTACCTTGCATCTTGGTTCCCAGTAGGCTTTACACAAGCGCATTGTGAAAAGCAGTGTATTCTCATCATTGCATAAGCACAAAAATCCAACAGAATAGCTACATCTGTAATTAACTATTTTGAAACGTGTAATTTGTCGCTTGCTCTCTTATCCCCTCCCTCTAGCCTGCTCTCTCCATTCTTCTTTTCTCTCTCACTCCCCAGCCTATATTTTCCCTCCTATATACTCTCTCACCTCGTATCACTCTCTAACTTCCGTTCTCTCTCCCTCCCTCTCTCTTTCCACTTTTTCTCTATATCCCTCTCTCCCTCTCTCCTTCCCTGTGGGAAGATCTCAATTGCATTCTCCTCGTGTCCCCTCTCCTCATTTCCTTCTCAAAACCCATTGGAGGAGAAGGTTTTAGGGGCGGGACCTCTGACTTTCTCATCCAATGGGATTTGAGAAGGAGAGAGGAGTGAGGACATGAGGAGTATGCAATTGTGATCTTCCCACAGTTTCTATACTGACTGTAATGAGGTGAGTGTATATACACTGACTATACAAAGCATTATGAACATCTGCTTTCCATTACATAGACTGACCCAACGCTGCTGGGTTTTTCACACTCAACAGTTTTCTGTGTGTATCAAGAATGGTCCACCACCCAAAGGACATCCAGCCAACTTGACACAACTGTGGGAAGCATTGGAGTCAACATGGGACAGCACCCCTGTGGAACGCTTTTGACACCTTGTAGAGACCATGCCCCCACGAATTGAAGCTGTTCTGAGGTCAAAAGATGCTCAGAAAGATGCAATTACTGGGCTTTTGCCCCTCCATTACACCGCAGCTTCTTGTCAGCGAGTAACAAGAAAACAGCCATCCACCCCTCCTCTTCCTGTCATGACAGTCTTGAGATGAAGACTAGGGGTCATGTTTCGCTCTCTCCAGTTCACCAGAACTATAAACAAGGCATAGCGTGAGATATGAGTTAAGGTTCAAATAATGTGACCACTCGTCTTGGTTTGGGTACACATGCTCAGCGTACTGATTGAGTCAGCCACCTTAGAGGCTCGCTTCAGGAAAGACTGCAAGGATGGTAGTGGTATTGTGCTGGATGTGGTCCTCGCATTGCACCACCTGGGAATGTTTATTGGAAAGGAGATATTCTAAACATGAATTCTGATTATATTGAAGGCAATGTCCATGCATCATTTCAGTACCACCTGAACTGAGAAACTCAGTTAGTAGTAAAATCCCAGCCACACCAGGTAAAGCGGGGGAGGCAGATGCAACTGGAGTCAATATACAGTATGTTTACTTGCAAAAACACAGCAAATATTCACCCCTATACACACATGCCACATTAACTCCCATTGGCACACACACACACACTACATTAACTCCCAGCGGTAGACACATTACTCAGGTGAGGACAGCGGTGTAGCATTCCCTCCCACACACCCGTCTCACTCAATGGGTTCTGACCGCAGGGTTGAAACACATCCCATGGGCCCGTTATGATAGTAATAATGAAGAGGTAGGCGGATTACCTGTTTATCTTGAGCCACAAATACTCTGTAATCCGGAATGTAAATATATAAGGTTTTCTTTGCGTCATTGGAAATCTATAGTAAATCAATACCTTTCTAGTTTGAAAAGTAAAACGTTTTCTTCAAGTGGAGTGGGGGAGGGCCAGTTCTGGGCCGTGGTGCTTTCTCTCTCTCTCTCTCTCTCTCTCTCTCTCTCTCTCTCTCTCTCTCTCTCTCTCTCTCTCTCTCTCTCTCTCTCTCTCTCTCTCTCTCTCTCTCTCTCTCTCTCTCTCTCTCTCTCTCTCTCTCTCTCTCTCTCTCTCTCTCTCTCTCTCTCAAATGTCAAAGAATTCATAAAAAGCCCATTAGGAACGCAGTTCACCTGCAAAAGGAGAGCGATGTAGGGAGAGACGGGGAGAGAGTCTGTGCTCAGAATGAACCGACTAACCTCTCTGCTTCACTTCTGTGCCATTGGCACCTCCAGGCTACCACGGGCCATCACTTTAACAGCTCAGGCAAGTTTGTGGTTGCTGATGGCGATTTACATATTTATTCACTTGAAATTTTGCAGGATGAAATCTCGTTTTCAAGTGTCCAAATGAAAAAAGCTAAACAAACCAACAATACTTAGCAACAACATTCTCATCGACGCGGCTGTAGTGGAGCAAGTTGAGAGCTTCAAGTTCCTTGGTGTCCACATCACCAACAAACTAGAATGGTCCAAACACACCAAGACAGTCGTGAAGAGGCCACGACAAAACCGATTACCCCTCGGGAGACTGAAAATATTTGGCATGGGTCCTCAGATCCTCAAAAGATTCTACAGCTGCAACATCGAGAGCATCCTGACTGGTTGCATCACTGCCTGGTATGGCAACTGCTTGGCCTCCGACCGCAAGGCACTACAGAGGGTAGTGCGTATGGCCCACTACATCACTGGGGCTAAGCTGCCTGCCGTACAGGACCTCTACACCAGGTGGTCATAGACTGTTCTCTCTGCTACCGCATGGCAAGCGGTATCGGAGCGCCAAGTCTAGGACCAAAAGGCTTCTCAACAGCTTTTACCCCCAAGCCATAAGACTCCCAGATAGGTAAATAAATGGCTACCCGGACTATTTGCATTGTGTCCCGCCAGCATTACTAAAGTCCCATGGCCAACCATAGCATATAATGTAATAAAGCCCAGTGTGCATGTCATATTCCAGTGGAGTTTTCTGTATTTATATCTCTCTGTGAATGAACCTTGACTTTGAATTGAATCTGAGTAAATATAAAAACGTGACATCAAACAGACAGACGTTTTACTATGACGTATGTATGAGGGCTAGGGATTGGTTTCAGAATATAAATGTTATACTGACTGTGTAAGATATGAAGGTAAGACCCAGCTGCAGACCAAGTTGGATAACCAATAGTTGAATAATCCCAAAGGGGCAGGCAAATAGACAGGTCAAAGCAGGCAGGGGTCAATAGTCCAGAGAAGTGGGGGAAAGGTACAGGATGGCAGGTAGGCTCAGGGTCAGTTCAGGCAGAGGTCGGTAATCCAGAGACAGGGCAAAGGTACAAGATGGCAGGCAGGCTCAGGGTCAGGGGCAGGCAGAGTGGTGAGGCAGGCGGGCTCCGAGACAGGACAGGCAAGGGTCAAAACCAGGAGGGCGAGAAAAAGAGAGACTGGGGAAAAGCAGGAGCTGAGACAAAATGCTGGTTGGCTTAAACAAACAAGACGAACTGGATTAGACAGACAGAAAACACAGGTATAAATACCTACGGGATAATGGGGAAGATGTGCGACACCTGGAGGGGGATGGAGACAATCACAGACAGGTGAAACAGATCAGGGTGTGACAGACTGAAAATCTCCAACTGTGTAATTGGATTTTCTTTAGATAGCATTGTGGTATTGTCCTTGTGCAATATAAGCCAGCCTACAGGCTAGAGAGATGCCTTAGCTATAACACACGCCATGGTTTCTTACTTTTATTTGTGTGGATTCATGTGGAGATAAGCATAATAACTTGCATAGCCCAAAACAATACTGAAACTATAAACATATTTGTATGCTTAAGCATTTACGCTACATGACAGATTTTCTTTTCAGTTCTGTGTAGCTCCTTATTTACCCACCAGTACATCCAGTATGTGTGCATAAAAACAAGTTTGCAGTCAGCACTCCATCAAGCTGTGTGTGTGTGTGTGTGTGTGTGTGTGGACGTGTTTAACTATTCTTGTGGGGACCAGAAGTCCCTACAAGAATAGTAAACAAAGTAAAAATTGACCAACTGGGGACATTTTGTTAGTCCCCACAAGGTCAAATGCTATTTCTAGGGGGTTTAGGGTTAAGGTTAGAATTAGTGTTAGGGTTAGAATTAAGTTAAATATTAAGGTTAGGAGCTAGGGTTAGTTGTAGGGTTAGGGTTAGGAGCTAGGGTTAGGTTTAGGGTTAGGATAAAGTTTAGGTTTTTGGGTTAGGGTTAGGGTTAAGGTTAAGGTTAGGGTTAGGGTTAGGGTAAGAGTACGGGTTAGAATTAGGGTTAGGTTTAGGGTTTTAGGGTTAGGGGTTAGGGAAAATAGGATTTTGAATGGGACTGAATTGTATGTCCCTACAAGGTTAGCTGTACAAGACTGTGTGTGTGTGTGTGTGTGTGTGTGTGTGTGTGTGTGTGTGTGTGTGTGTGTGTGTGTGTGTGTGTGTGTGTGTGTGTGTGTGTGTGTGTGTGTGTGTGTGTGTGTGTGTGTGTGTGTGTGTGTGTGTGTGTGTGTGTGTGTGTGTGTGTGTGTGTGTTCATGCGAGTGTAGTACACGCATATGTATATGCATGTGCTGTGTGTGTGTGTTCTTTGAGTGTGTGGGAAGAAAAGAGACTATATCACTGACCTTTGTGACATCATTCCCTTATTCATGTTGAAATTAGGCCTTTGATAAATGTGCACATCTTTTCAAGCAACATTTCTCTTACATTAGTCTAACATGACCTCATTCTGTCAGGCCTTTTTTGTGCGCATTTAGCTACTGTTTTAATAACAGCATAACAGCTTGAATGGTGATAAAGTGAGATGCCTGTAGATGAGCTACAGAGCACTGTTGTGCCTCCAGGCATGACATTCAGGAAGGGAAACCACGAGTGCGTCTTCACATTAACAAACTCGCCTTCCCAGCGAAAGGTCAGCAACCGAGGGGAAGGCCCAGTTGTGGAGAAAAGGTCAGAGTTGCTTGGAGGGGGTTGTAAACAAAATGGCTGACATTGTAAACAAGTGAAATGCATTAGGACTGATGAGTGGTGACGGTGTAGTATGTGCAGTAGGCTGTGAATAATGACATACTGTTAGTTCAATCTGGGTAACAGTGTTATAAAGGGACTGATATGATCTGTGTCACTGAGTTACAGTTTTTCTTAATCGCATATAAAAAAAAATTGGGAACAATGTTGTCGATTTTCAAAACAGTGTCCACAATACACAGAACTCTGTGGCCTTTTGCAAAACAGTAAATGCGTTTTCAAAGTGTAGTTGCCTTCTCAAAACATAAATACATTCATCAAAACTATATTATACAATCAAAATTGCAAATACATTCATCAAAAGAACACGACTTCCTGCAAAAAGACTCAACCATAATTAGGCTATCTCTTGAGTACAAGCAGAAAGTTACAATGTCTTTAAAAAATCTCAGTAGAATTATGGGCAATTACTCTCCTTTTATGCATATTTCACCAAACAATTTCATACACATACAATCTAATATTATGCCTGATGAGAAATTTTATAAAAAATAAGCACATTGTGTGCAGGATTCATTCATCGGTATCATCCCAATCCGATTTCATGAATTCAATACATTGGTTGGTTTGCTCATAGTTTTGTAGATGTTCTATTGGCACACAGAAACACAATCCACAACAGACATAAGGAAAGGTGACTACAGTAGAGGAACACAACTGATATGAATTTATAGGCCTAAATCCACACCAAAGCAAAACTCTATAATGGAAGGTCACAAGGTTGGAGATGATGACTTAAAAGTAACCCAACTTCATTCTCTGCATCTCTGCATGTCTGCAATATTGTAAAAAAATAGTACAATAGTACAGTCCAGGTGTAGACTTTACTGTGAAATGCTTACTTAGATACTCTTTCCCAACAATACAGAGTTAAAAAATAAAAACATTTACAAAATAAAACAATTATACAGTATCACAATGTCAATGTGTGTGTGTGTGTGTGTGTGTGTGTGTGTGTGTGTGTGTGTGTGTGTGTGTGTGTGTGTGTGTGTGTGTGTGTGTGTGTGTGTGTGTGTGTGTGTGTGTGTGTGTGTGTGTGTGTGTGTGTGTGTGTGTTGTGCTGAGTCAGTGTAGTATGTGTGAGTGTATGGGTAGAGTCCAGTGAGTGTGCATAGAGCCAGTGCAAGAGAGTCAGTGCCCCCCAAAGAGGGGGGTCAATGCAAATATTCTGTGTAGCCATTTTATAAACTGTTCAGCAGTCTTATGGCTTAGGGGTAGAAGCTGTTCAGGAGACTATTGGTCCCAGACTTGGTGCTCCGGTACTGCTTGCTGTAGCAGAGAGAACAGTTCATGACTTGGGTGGCTGGAGTGTTAGAAAATGTAACACTGCCTGGTATAGAGGTCCTGGATGGCAGGGAGCTCAGCCCCAGTGATGTCCTAGGCCATATACACTACTCTCTGTAGCACCTTACGGTTGGATGCCAAGCAGTTGCCATACCAAGCAGTGATGCAGCCAGTCAAGATGCTCTCAATGGTGCATATGGGGGCTTTTTGAGGATCTGAGATCCTATGTCAAATATTTTTTGCCTGCTGAGGGGGAAGAGGCGTTGTTGTGTCCTATTCACGACTGTGTTGGTGTGTTTGGACCATGATACTGTAGATCCTAAGTGATGTGGTCACCGAGGAACTTGAAGCTCTCAAACCACTCCACTACAGCCCCGTCGATGTGAATGGGGGTGTGCTCCACGATCAGCTCTTTTGTCTTGCTGACGTTCATGTAGATGTTATTGTCCTGGCACCACACTACCAAGTCTCTGACCTCCTCCCTCTCCTCGTCGGTGATCAGGCCTAAAACCATCGCATCGTCGGCAAACCTAATGATGGGGAATCATGTCCAAATGTTATTTTGGGCATGATTCACTGATAGGATGATTTAGACTTTTGTGCAGTAGTATTTACTGATGACCAGAAACAGTGAACACAATTTCAAACATTTCTCTTCTGATAAAAACAATGTGTTCATATTCTGTGAATGAAACACTTATCAGTGAATTTTGTATTCATTGATAACATTTACACTGAGTGTACAAAACATTAAGGCCACCTTCCTAATATTCCTTTGCCCTCAGAACAGCCTCAATTCGTCGGGGCATGGACTCTACAAGGTTCCACAGGGATGCTGGTTCATGTTGACTCCAAATGCTTGCCACAGTTGTGTCATGTTGGCTGGATGTAATTTGGGTGGTGGACCATTATTGATACAAACGGGAAACTGTTGAGCATTGAAAAACCCAGCAGCATTGCAGTTTTTGACACAAACCTGGCACCTACTACCATACCCCGTTCAAAGGCACTTAAATATTTAGTCTTTCCCATTCACCCTTTGAATGGCACACATGTACAGTCCATGTCTAAATTGTCTCAAGGCTTAAAAATCCTTATTTAACCTGTCTCCTGCTCTTCATCTACACTGATTGAAGTGGATTTAACAAGTGACATCAATAATGGATCATATCTTTCACCTGGATTCCCCTGGTCAGTCTATGTCATGGAAAGAGCAGTCCATAATGTTTTGTACACTCAGTGTATGTACACTCAGTGTATGTTTAAAGTTTTGCACAAGGTGGTCCAAAAGGTGGTCAGGTACAAAGGCAAGGAAATGATCAGAAGTTCTGTAAGTGTATTTGGGTATTTCATTGTTGCTGATCTGCTATAGATACTTTTCAACACAGATCCCAAAATTGCTTGTACGCCATTTAGAAACTGTAAACCCTTGGTGAGGCAAGATCAGAGGCATCCCCCAAGGGTAGGTGCTAGGACCCATTGTGTTGCTTTTACATGTACCCACTTGGCCAGAGCTTTTGACAGTGCAGTGTTCATTTCCATTGCTACGCACACAACTTGTATTACTTTTATTATTATTATTTAAGCTGGATCCTGGCTAGACCCTTTTTGCAGCAAAATCAAAAAACAAGGCATGTTATTCTTTTCAATTGGTACCCTGCTGTGTGTCAAGGAAGGTTACACCAGAGTGTGTGTGTCAGAGAGGTTAGAGAAGTGCATATGTTAATGTGACATTCACACAGAAGCACACAGTCTCCCTTGACCTTTCTAAACCCTGGGCCTCATTTCTCAGTGTTTCTAAAGGTTATAAACAAAACTGGAACAAGCAGCCACTCATATTCTGTCACAAACGGATAAAGCAGCATCTTGGGGAAAATTAAGGAAAGGCTCATAGCTATTTTGAACACAACCTTTGCAATGTGTTCAAGTTATATGAGTCAGCTGATTTGTCCTATGACAATGTAATCTGGATTGGTACAAACAATGTTAAAATAATATTTGTCTTTTATATTTAACAATTATTTTTTCAATTCTGGCCTTGTCTTAGAAAGCAAGAGATAGCGTTTAAATAGGGAAAATATTTCATCATTCCTTCTGCTCTGAAAAAGTTTTGACAATATGTTACAAATTATTATGAAGTCATCTGTAAGGCTACAGTTAAGCAAATGTGTGATGGGTAATGGATTTGAAATCGAAGTCTCATCCTGCGGAAGACAATGTTGCTTCCTCCAAGGCTTTGACTGATTGCATTTTGAGAAGAAACATTAGTCATGTGCCAACACCAGGGTTAGGCTCAATTATATTTAAATTCCTGTTAATTCAGGAAGTACACTGAAATTCCTATTTTAAGTATCTTCAATGCTTTTCAATTAGGAAAATGTCTAATTGGAATTTGGTGTACTTTCTGAATTGAGTGGAATTTAAATGGAATTGACCCCAACCCTGTCCAACACACACATTCTTCCTCCCACACAGGCACACAGACCCAGACACACACACAAACACACACACACACACACACACACACACACACACACACACACACACACACACACACACACACACACACACACACACACACACACACACACACACACACACACACACACACACACACACACACACACACACACACACACACACACAAACCTATTCCCCCTAAGCTCCTTTCTAGCTGTCAAACTGGTAAACAGTGCTTGAAGCTGTCAGTTCAGAATGTGTGTATCAGTCTGTATCGATCCATGTCTTCATGTTGTCACATTCTATCTAACAGAGTGCAGTTCAAGGGCCTATAATGGTGGTTTACATCCGTGCTGAACATAGCTGAGTGCTATGTCTGTCTAAATAGCCCAGTCTGATTCTTCTTATCGGCCCCTTTTGTTCAGATAAGTCCTACTCAGGTTGACGTGTGGAGCAGATGGGTGTCTGGGGGAACTCAAAGAGAGCTTAGCCAGAGCTACAGGTGTAGATTCTTAATTTGATTACCCTGTCGCAGGGGTAAAATTATAATCCACACACTAATTCACATTTCCTGTTGCTGCAGGATTATTTTCCTGATGTATCAAAATGGCTGAAATTAAGATCCTACATCTGTTTTTACAACTACGCTGGATGCAGGGAATTGACGTTAAAGGTAAAAAATGTCTGGCTACTTGAAAAATAGTGCAGGATGAATCAAACCTGCTACTTATGTCAAGGCTTTCAAACAGATTCCTACAATCCACTCACTGTCTTGGATAAAACTTGGTTTAGCCAGCCACTTCATCACTGCCCAAAACTCTCCTTTTCATTTCTCTTTCTTAGCAAACGTTGGCTGACCCTGGCTGCATCTGTGGCGGGGGCTCAATAGCTTCTGACAGGGTGTATGATTTCCTCAGAGCCACTCGGATACGCCCGAGCCTCTCCGGAGCGGGGGACAGGACCCAATGAGTGACGCCTCAGCGGCTTCCCGTACCTGGGGATGTGGGTCCCCCTACCCCCCCCCCCCCTGTTCACCTCCGTCCACCCAACTGACTCTAATCACTTCTGAAGGACCCCATACGCTACCAGCCCTCGAGTGCACATGTTTCACTCAGGCATTTAGACGGACATCAAAACGCATTATTTCAGAAATCATGAGACGTGTGTGTCTGTGTGTGTGTGTGTGTGTGTGTGTGTGTGTGTGTGTGTGTGTGTGTGTGTGTGTGTGTGTGTGTGTGTGTGTGTGTGTGTGTGTGTGTGTGTGTGTGTGTGTGTGTGTGTGTGTGTGTGTGTGTGTGTGTGTGTGTGTGAGGCAGGGTGTGGAAATGAAGACATTAACTCTGTCTGCTGAATCAGAGGAACCCATACAGTTCCTGAGTGGCAGAAAACAGAAGGTCTGTTATGTGTTTATCCTACCAGGGTTATTGAGTACAGCCTGTAGGGAGGTCAGGTAAAAGCAGGGTATAGTTATGATTAAAACATCCTATTGTATCAATCTCTATTTTCATCAACCTTCTGCCTATCTGTCTGTCTGCTGGCATTTCTGTCTAGATTGACATTCAGGTTTAGAAAAATAGATACAGTATATTCCTTCTAAAACATATGTCCATAAGTTTCCAAAAGTCACATTTACATAGATTTTCTTGGGGTTTATAGCTACATTTCCCCAAAGTGATGCAGTTAGGTGTCATACACTCTCTCTCTTCCTCTCTCTCTGTCCATCATTCCTTTTTCCTCTAAATGAGGTTAAAATGCTGCATGGCTCCTCAGGTCCAGAGCTAACATTGGGTAAATGTGGCCCTAATGACTTCACAGCGGTGATCTCAACACTTTATGAGAGAGATCTCCTTCTCCACCATGATCAAATTAGTCTAATTTAATTTTCCCTCTTGACCTCTATTTCTCCCCGCAAACAATAAAGCACAGGGGGGTTGTTCAAAGGCCCACAGAGAGAGACAGAGGAAATCAAAGAGAAAAGTGACAGGGAAGGGAAAGATTGCCGAGATGAAGATCAACTTTAATCAGATTAGAACTTCATTGAAGATAGAAACTTTTCATAGTGACAACATTATCTACATTAAGATAGAAACTTTTCATAGTGTCAACATTATCTACATTAAGATAGAAACTTTTCATAGTGTCAACATTATCTACATTAAGATAGAAACGTTTCATAGTGGCAACATTATCTACAATAAGATAGAAACATTTCGTAGTGGCAACATTATCTACATTAAGATAGAAACGTGTCACGGCCGTCGAAAGAAGAGGACGAAAGCGCAGCGTGGTGAGCGTACATATTCCTTTTTTATTAGAAATGACGCCGACAAAAACAATAAACAATACTAAACAACCGTGAAGCTTAAGGGCTATGTGCCACAAACAAAGTTAACTTCCCACAACGAAAGGAGGGAAAAGGGCTACCTAAGTATGGTTCCCAATCAGAGACAACGATAGACAGCTGTCCCTGATTGAGAACCATACCCGGCCAAAATAAAGAAATACAAAAACATAGAAAATAGAACATAGAATGCCCACCCAAATCACACCCTGACCAAACCCAAAATAGAGACATAAAAAGCTCTCTACGGTCAGGGCGTGACAAAACGTTTCGTAGTGGCAACATTATCTAAACATTTCATAGTGGCAACATTTTCTACATTAAGATAGAAACGTTTCATAGTGGCAACATTATCTACATTAAGATAGAAACGTTTCATAGTGGCAACATTATCTACATTAAGATAGAAACGTTTCATAGTGTCAACATTATCTACATTAAGATAGAAACGCTTCATAGTGTCAACATTATCTACATTAAGATAGAAACGTTTCATAGTGGCAACATTATCTACATTAAGATAGAAACGTTTCATAGTGGCAACATGATCTACATTAAGATAGAAACGTTTCGTAGTGGCAACATTATCTACATTAAGATAGAAACGTTTCGTAGTGGCAACATTATCTACATTAAGATAGAAACGTTTCGTAGTGGCAACATTATCTACATTAAGATAGAAACGTTTCGTAGTGGCAACATTATCTACATTAAGATAGAAACGTTTCATAGTGGCAACATTATCTACATTAAGATAGAAACGTTTCATAGTGGCAACATTATCTACATTAAGATAGAAACGTTTCATAGTGGCAACATTATCTACATTAAGCGCACACAAGCACATACACACATACAAACACACATACACGCACATACAAACACTCATTCATTCACATACAAACACACACACATACAGGAGCAAACTACAAACACACATACACACATACAAACACACATACACGCACATACAAACACTCATTCATTCACATACACACATACACACATACAAACACACATACACACAAACACACATACACATATACAACCACATATACACGATTAGAAACACACATACACACATACACACATACACACATACAAACACACACACATACAAACACACATTGACACATACACGTACACATACAAACGTACACACATACACACACATACATGCATACACTTAATGGGTTAAGATAACAACATAGTCATTAAACAGCAACTAGAAGAACACATATGTCATACATATGGAGGTATATGTTTTTATAGACAGGCAACACAGTCAGTCCTGTCATTAGATGAGCTGCTTGCTTCAGGAGTGGATACCATGGCGACCACTTCATAACCAACCCTGTGACCGCGTTGTGACCACGGCGTCACCAGCTAGGAAAACACAACACGGGTGTCTGGATCGGAAGCGACCGCCTTGCGTGCCGGTGCAACCACATCCAGAGGCCACATGTGCATTCTCAGAATGATGTCATCTATGGTGAGGAAGGACTACCACCTCCTCCCTCTTCCTTTTTCCTCTCGTTCTCCCCACTCTTCATGTATCGCCTCACCTCTCTCCCCATCCACTCTTGTTTTCCTCTCTCTCTTCATGTTGCACCTCTCCTCTCTCCCCAGCCTCTCTCGTTTTCCTCTCTCTCCATGTTGCGCCTCTCCTCTCTCCTTTTCATCTCTCTCTCATTTTCATCTCTCTCTCGATGTTGCACCTCTCCTCTCTCCTTTACATCTCTCTCCCCATTATCTCTTATTTTATTTTCTTCCTCCCCCCAGCCCTGCAGCGTATGTTACTCAATCACTCTCTTCTCTTCTTTCCCCTGCTGCCCTCTCTCCTTTCTTTTTCCAATTATCTCCTTTTCCCTCTCTTTCCCTTTCCAATTAACAGCTGACCACCTCCCAGCCGTTCATCCCCATGGGATCTTGGTGAACTTTCATCTCTAGATGGAGGTGCATCTAACTGTAGGAGATTGAGCTTCCATCTGGCTATATGAGATCCACCCCTGATATGAGTTTTCAAAATCAGAACCTGCATGCTACTCCACTTTCATAATTTTGCTCCCTTCTTCTGTGCCCTCCATCCATATCGCCTTGCTCTTTTATTCCCTCTCTCCCTCTAACCATTTTCTCTTTATCTCCCTCCCTCTCACTCCCCTCCCCCTTCCACTCTTAGAGGAAAAGGGCCATCAAACTGTGTGCCATCAAACATTATGCTTATCCATCCATATCACTGGGTGGATTAGTTCCCAGTAAACAGAGGAAACAGACTTTAAGCAAAAATAAAATAAAATTACATCTGAATGATGAAATTGAACCATTTCCCTCTGTTTTTACCGCCCCTGCAACAGTCCCCTGGCTTCTAAAAATAAGCACAGCCTTTTCTGTAGGCTACCATTAACTAGAGACTAGAGGGAGGCTAAGGCAGGGTAAGGCAGTCTAACATATGTGTGGTTGCACTCCCCGCGTAAAAGCCCATATGTGATAATTACAAACACAAACCCGTTGGATCATAAATAATTTTATTACGCAAGCCTGTTGAGTCACTGCTGTGAGCTGGCGGGGAATGAGTCAATTGGCTTCTCTGAAAAATAATAGATGTGATTGTGTTTGTTCACTTTCATATGCAAACATCAGGAACTGCTTTGAGGAAAATGGGGCCCATATTAAGGTCAACGGAAGCATTACATTTACCAAGTACCAGGACAATTTAGCCAAAAACCTGGTTGCCTCTGCTAGGAGGCTGACACTTGGCCAGAAGTGAATCTTCCAGCAAGAAAGTAACCCCAAGCACACTTTAAAAGCCACAAAGAAATTGTTAATTTTCTACAAAATCAAAATTTTGCAATGGCTATCTCAGTCTCTGAACTTTAACCCCACTGAAAACCTGTGGTTTGAATTGAAGAGGGCAGTCCACAAGAGAAAATGATATCAAGGATCTGGAAAGATTCTATATGGAGGAATGGTCTAAGATCCTTCCCAAAGTCTTCTCCAATCTCTCTCTTTTTGTTAATACTCAGTGTCATTATCCTTGCAAGGGGAGGGTGCTAGAGTATTGAAAACAGGGATGCCAATACATTTGACCCCTAAAACCTCTTTCTCTAAGCAATTGTATTAGTATAAATTAATATAATGTCCCAATTTTAGCATATAATATAGCTCAGCATTTGTATAATTTATTTGATACAGTCTTTTTGCTCATCTTTATGATCTTTATCAAGGGTGCCAATAAATATGGACCTGCCTGTAGGCTACATATAGGATCAAAGGCAAGATAAATAAATATACGCATTGCTTTAAATAGCCTTCTTCAAATATATATTAACACAGCACTTTTAGTCTAGGAAAATGTGCATGATATGACCACAGCCTATATGCAAACTATAAACTGACTCATTATTAGTTTCCTTGTTGAGATAACTGAAGGCATTTTCTCAGTCAGTGTCAAACCTTCCCATCCCAAACAAGAAGGAACAGAAGCAGAGACAAGCATGCTGATAAAAAATAAAACGTTATTTTCAGCACAGTAAAAGCCTGACTTCTATGCTTATCCCCTCGACGCTGCCTTTATCTGCAGTTTTATATAGTCTACTCTGTGGTTGCGTTGTAGGAGGACGAGAGGCGGATGAAAACGTTTCAACCCGAGCTGTGACCGCAGTGGAGGCTTTCATGACACCTGCTGGTGTATTACCCAGCTATCCCCGGCCTTCCCCGCTCTGCTTGCATCTTCCCCGCGGAGAGCACCGCGTCTGTCCGCATCCATTGGACGGATCGGCAGGCTTCTATATATTCTCATCTTCCTCCTACGTATTCAATTGAAGACTGAAATAAACCGCGGGAGAGCTTTGAAACAATGTTACAGAAGATTAAGTAGCATATGTCTCGCAGGTTAGATAAATGATCAATGAAAACGTGTGATTGCGCAAACACTTCCCGTTTATCGATTTGTAGCCTATTTGTTTCTTGTTATACATCTGAGAAAACAACTCCCACAACTGTTTCAAAAGGCTAATCGAAAATACGCAGTTCTTTGACTTTTTTACCCTCCTGGAATGTTGGTGTTGTTTCTTGTAAACCTCATTAAGATGTATATAATCAATGATGTAATAGTAATCAAACATGATAATAAAGTGCTGATATAAAGTATAGGTCTACAGCATCACTAGCACACCCTGCTTAAGTCCCGTGTCCAAGCAAGGCTCTTTTTTCTCTCTCGTATTTCCAAGGGCTCAGAAGCATGGGAACTAGAGGGAGAGGCAGAGGGTACAAAGAAACGGGAAACAAGAGACTATACAGTACTTGACTAGAATGAGAGGTGCAGAGAATATTTATTGAAAATAAAATCATTTAAAAGCTGGATTACAGTATGCCTATACCATAGGAACTATTGACCTATATGGGAGATGAAAGTTCACTGAGGCCCCATGGGTATTGTGGGTGATACTGAGGAGAATGCATGACAGGGCATCATTATTCATATTGCTGCTATAACAAAGACAGTGGGCCTATATCATTTCTGGTGTTGCTTTCATGATTGTTTTTCAAGGTCTGTTGTGGTCAGTTATAGATTCCAGGCTAATGTAAAAACTGTAACATGGACTGCCCACAACTTGTGATCATTGTTGATTCATCATTAGAGACAGATTCAAATAATAGTTTATTGATTATTGTGACCATTCTCCTTCTCTGTCAGTGACCATTCTCTTTCAGTGGCATCAGCTGGACAGTTGGTGAAAGAAGCCAATATAAGGTTAAGAATGAAGTCCCTGGAAGCTCGGTCCACATTCCATATGTGTTTAACTTCATTCCCTCTAAATGAAGGGCTTATCGGCCCTGTCTCTCTCTTTCAAACACAGACACAGACACAGACACACACAATACAGACTGTGCAGGAAGGGGGGGGGGGGGCGTTTAGCATGCATTATTAATTACTATTTGAGCATCTGTCTGTCTGTGCGGTCGGCTAAGGGGGCTTGGGGGCGGGGGGGTCCGCGGCTGAGCAAACACACAGGCAGGTTCCAGCTAGAATGTCAAACGCGTCCCTCCGTCACTGCAGCCATTGGTAGAAATGTCTGTTTCCAGTCTGTTGGCTAGGTGCATTTAGGTCGTTGGGCTCATAGCCTGCGTCCATGCCTTGGAGACAGCCGCGCTACGCGCTACACTGCTCCGCTATTTTCCCTGACCCTGTGTAGGCTCTCGCGCTCAGTTAAGCAAACACTAGACCCACTGATCATCAGACGCTCTTCAACAAATCAGTGTGCGATTCTGCGAGAGCACATCGTAAACGATTCTTTCTCTGCACTCTATATCTCTCCAGGATGGATTTACCTTTAGCGGAGACAGCTACCTCGTATCCCGAGTGAGGGGAGTCTTATCAATTGCCAAGTTTCGTCTATTCCTGGAGTTTTGAGTGGTGAAGCAAGCGTGTTTTCCTCCCTTGATCCTCACTCGTTTTTCACCACCTTTGCTCGCATCAGCTGGAGCGAGAGCTGCCGCTTCACGATGGCAGGAGCGGGAATATTTCTGTGCATTCTGCTGTTACAGTGTTTTATCTCCACTGGGCTGTGCAACCCCGGATTCGCCTTCACGGAGGAGCCCTCGGAGAGAGCTGGGAAGTCAGACGGGTATTGTAGTCGGATATTACGGGCTCAGGGCACTCGGAAGGAAGGCTACAACGAGTTTCGGCTCCGAGTCGAGGGGGACCCAGAAAATTATCAGCCTGGGAGCACTTACAGAGGTAGTGTATTCCGTCCTATTGCGCGCACATTGTCTGACACACAATAGGGTATTTTTTGCCTTTACTCTATTTCTCTTTTGTGTTCAACTCACGTGAAGACGCAGTGTTGTGGTAATTTATAAGGAAGTGATATAAGCCTAGAAGTCAGAGCTGTGTTATGACAAGTCAAACTCTCTTGTGGAAAGAGGAGTTAGACACAGACCAGAATGCCCTCATACCGTATCTTCATAAGCGTCTGTTTTTAGCTGAAATATTTGCAACTTGTGATGCTCTGACTTTATTTTTGATGACTCCCCCTGCGAACTCATTGGTCATTATAGTTAACATTTTGATTCATTAGTTTAACAAAAGTCCAATTTTGACTCAATCACTCATCACGTCACAGTTTTATTCGAACACGTTATCTCAGGGAAGCTATTGTATATCAATACAGTAATGATAATGACACGAATAATGACAGCAATTGCCAGTTGTGTCAGCAAGTGAAGAGCTAATTTCCCTTCTGATTGATATAGCCTATAAAGATCTCATTCCTATGAGGAACGAATCCAGGAGGGTTAGTGCTTTTAGATTTTGCATACCTTTATTAAACCTATCAATCTGTTTCCCATCAGTTTGTTTTCTTCACTGACTGTGTGTTTGTGATCCTCAGTGTCTCTGTATGCATCCAGTCCCGCTTACTTCAGAGGTTTCACCCTCATCGCTCTGAGGGAGGGCAGGGAAGGAGACAAAGAAGAGGACTATGCTGGCAATTTCCAGGTAAGACAACAAGGAGATTTGCAATTATATATCATTAAAAATTATACAAAATGAAAACATGCATCTTTTATTTTCTTCTAAATGACCTTCAGTTATTCGGGTGGAAGTAGCATTATTTTTAGATGCACTCAGTCATTAGAAGCTAGCAGATTCATTACTTAGTGTACAAACAACAGCTACAAATTACAATAAATTACAATCACGTTTTGAAGTTCACTATCCTTGCTTTGTCTCTCATGAATCTAGAAAATACTTTTTGTAGGTCAGATTGCAGTATTTATTTAGTTTCATAGCACAAACGTTTGTTAGAACATTTCTCAGACTGGCTATAGCCAGGTAGAGAGCAGGCCTGCCCAGGCAAGTGCAGGGGGGATGTCTAGTAACATGGGCCTTCGGAGGGAGACAACGTCTTCATAGCGGTCAAAAGAGCTAGCCGACAGCTAAAATGTCTATGAAAAAATACGATTTCAGCTAATAGAGAGAAATATCTAACAAAATAACTACATTAAGGCATTCACTAATCATAAACTATTTACATTTAATAGAAATGTGGGTACATTTGTGGACAAAATTCCTACTTACTCAAACTTTAATACGTTTATCCACAGTGTAAGTCAATAACATTTTGAATATACTGTATTTCAAGTTTGCAGTGTAGGTTTTTATACCCTATTCATATTATGGAGTCAGTCAGCCAGTCAGTCACTGGGGGCAAAGCAGTCCCAGCGAAAAGGGAATGTTTTGATGCAGTCATGTGATATACAGGTGCAAGGATATCCTCTCTCCCAGAGCAGAGCAGAGCCAACACACTTAACCATACCTGGCAGAACACTTACATCAACACCATATGCTGCCTCTGGACACCCATCTCCTGCACACTGCTGTATCGGCTCTCACCCACTCCGCTGTGTGTGTGTGAGAGAGAGAGAGAGAGAACTCCCAACATAATCTGTTCCCCTCTCAGACCCCTCCTGCCAGAGTCGTTCTGTTTCACGCATCATCTTGGAGGAAGCGCGATTACTCTCACCTCGTTTCCTCTAATACCTCTATTTACGGCCCGCTCTGTATTCCTTTGTGTGTGTGTGTGTGTGTGTGTGTGTGTGTGTGTGTGTGTGTGTGTGTGTGTGTGTGTGTGTGTGTGTGTGTGTGTGTGTGTGTGTGTGTGTGTGTGTGTGTGTGTGTGTGTGTGTGTGTGAATAAGAGAGTGTGTGTGAAAATGGGAAAAGGAGCCTTGTGCCAGTCAGGGGGAGCCCAGGTGTGTGAAATTTGGCAATGCATGCATGTACGGTGCGCACACACACAAATCTGGCCAGGTTCAGTGCGAAGATCGTTCCCAGCCTACAGACGGCTCCAACTGGACTGGAAAAGGGAGGGAGCGAGAGAGGAAGAAGGAGGGATGGGGGAAGTGTTTTCACACTTAGATGTCAGGGGATATTGTAGGACATGTCCCCAGCTCTGATGAGGCCCTCTGGGTTCTAGCGTGGTGAGAGATGGGCTGGGGGAGACAGAGGTTTCAGGCCAAGAACACACAGCATGTGAATTGGCCAAGAAGATGTTGTTTATAGGTTTTATAACCAGATTGCTGGGCCAGAGGACTGATACTCCTCCCTTACAAACACTATTTTAAACAAACAATGTTACGAAGCCATTTGTTAAACTAGTCACGCACAACCTGACAAATCTTTGAGTGATATGAATAAATCAATGAATACTGAGCTCCTATAATGCTTCAGGAAAGAAAATCTTCTGACAAGGTGGAACTTCTGCAATATGTATTATATTTATGACCTTTATATAAAACATTTTCGCACTTTGTAACAACTGTAAATGTAATAACTTTCTATTTGTAATAACTTGGAAAAAAACCATTTTGGTAATACCCCCGGTACATTTTATAATTTGCCGATAAACGTAATAAAATGTTGAATGGTAAACATAATATTTTTTATCTCTAAATGTAATATGTTATTCCATTAACCGGTAGTTATTACATGAACTGGTTGTTAACAACTTTTTTTCATGAATAATGTAATAACTTACACCAATCACGTAATAACATACATACATATATTTTTTTAATGTAGTACTTCAGTCAATTTGATGCACATACAGTACTAGCACCCACTGCCAATTACAACACTAACAAACTCATACACATCATACAGGAATACTCATACATAAACACACTCACAAGCACAAATTGAAATGTAGTCACACACACACACACACTTACACACTGATCAAAAAATATCTGAATGAATCTGTAGGCCCTGGTATTAAACATGTAATCTGCAATATTTCCCTGCAAACAATAATGAATCGTTAGGTCACAAAAGGGTCGCCTAAAGTCGCCAGGATGTTGTGTCATGGTCCTCTGGAGTTTTTTTTCTAGTTTCCAGTTGGTCCCGGGAACATCCCAAAGGACATTGTGTCATGGTCCCCTAAAGATTTTTTCTAGTTCCCAGTTTGACCCGGGAACATCCCAAAGGACATTGTGTCATGGTCTCCTGGAGGTTTTGTCTGGTTCCCGGTTTGTCTCGAGGATGATTTCGGGACGTTGTGTCATGATCTCCTGGAGGTTTTGTCTGGTTCCTGGTTTGTCTCGAGGATGATTTCGGGACGTTGTGTCATGGTCCCCTGGAGGTTTTGTCTGGTTCCTGGTTTGTCTCGAGGATGATTTCGGGACGTTGTGTCATGGTCCCCTGGAGGTTTTGTCTAGTTCCCGGTTTGTCTCGAGGATGATTTCGGGACGTTGTGTCATGGTCCCCTGGAGGTTTTGTCTGGTTCCTGGTTTGTCTCGAGGATGATTTCGGGACGTTGTGTCATGGTCCCCTGGAGGTTTTGTCTAGTGAGCCATTATAGCTCTTTGTCTTTTGGCAATGCTAGTCTCACACACACACACACACACACACACACACACACACACACACACACACACACACACACACACACACACACACACACACACACACACACACACACACACACACACACAGTGCTTTTAACATACAGTGTTTCAACTTACATATTTTACACACGTTGTGTATGTTTATTCATACAGTAGTTATTATTATTATTATTATTATTTATATACATGTTCTCACCTGGGATTTAAACTCACAACCTCTTTGTTCACTGCATTACAATCTTCCTTCTATGCTACCATGTCTGTATCATTGACTGATTTCACATGTAATCCTATTCCTACACTTTACACTTCAAAGTAACTGTTAAAAATACACTGTTTAAAATACACTCAAGAAAAACGATTGTATTTTTTGAGTCAGTTTTAAACAGAATAATATGCCCCACCAACATTAGACAACTTTACTAAAAACCCAAACTGAAATAAGTAAATGAAATCAATGAGAGAATCTTAGGAGTTCTTTTTTTAATCTTACCTCATTTGCACACAATGTATATAGACTTTTTAATGTAATTTTTTTCTTCTACTGTATTATTGACTGTATGTTTGTTTATTCCATGTGTAACTCTGTGTTGTTGTTTGTGTCGAACTGCTTTGCTTTATCTTGGCCAGGTCGCAGTTGTAAATGAGAACTTGTTCTCAACTAGCCTACCTGGTTAAATAAAGGTGAAATAAAAATAAAAAAATAAAAGTCAGGTTACCTGATAACTAAATGGCATGCTTTTGCTAAGTGTAGAGATGTATTATATGTAATGGATATGTAAGGCACAGCAGAAAGACCAGCATGTCCCAAATCTATAGGTTGTGAGTTTAAATCCCAGGTGGGGTCATATTGAAAAGTCAGTACTGAAGTTATCATATCAAATGTAATCACATTGTCATTGATTAAAGATTTCTACACTGTTTTATCTGAACAGCTGAACAGCTTACCACTAACCTTAAAACCCCCATAACATTTCATTACTTTACTTATAACGGTTTGGGACACCTAGGACAATCACGTGACAAATGCCTCCAAGAACGTCCAGGGTAGCTTCAGAGCACCATGACACAACATCGCAAGAACGTCCTAAAAACGTCCTCGGGGAAGACCCGGGACCAACTGGGAACTAGACAAAAGCTCCAGTGGACCATCACACAACAGCCCAAGAACATCCTAAAAACTTTCTCGGGGACGTCCTGGGACAAACCGAGAACTACACAAAACCTTCAGGGGACCATAACACAATGTCCCAAGAACGTACTAAAAACGTACTCGGTACGTCCCCAGGACAAACCGGGAACTAGACAATACTTCCAGGGGACCATGACAGAACCCCCCCAAGAACGTCCTAAAAACGTACGGGGATGCCCTGGGACCATCTTTTTTGGAAAAAGGTCACCCAGAGAACTTTCCCTTGGGACATCACATAACGTCCTAAGCACTACTAAAATTAACATCCTGAAAAGGTCATAAAAAGGTCCTGACATGGTCCTCAGTGACGTCCTGGAAACGTATAGGGAACTAGACAAAGGTCCCCCAGAGAACGTTCCCTTGGGAACATCACTTGACGTCCTAAGAACGTTCTCAGAACATCAGAGCGATAACATCACACTGAAACCCTTAACCTCTCTTGGGTACGTGAGACGTTAGCGTCCCACCTCTTCAACAGCCAGTGTAACTGCTGGGCGCCAAATTCAAATACAGAAATACTCATTATAAAAATTCAGAAAACAAAACATATTTTACATAGGTTTAAAGATGAACTTCTTGTGAATCCAACCACGATGTCAGATTTTAAAATGCTTTACGGCGAAGCATACCTTACGATTATTTGAGAACATAGCCCAGTAGACAAATCATTACAAACAGTAACCAGCCAAGTAGAACAGTTACACAAGTCAGAAATAGAGATACAATTAATCCCTTACCTTTGATGATCTTGATATGGTTGCACTCAGCAGACATTCATTTACTCAATAAATGTTCCTCTTGTTCGATAAAGACTCTTTATATCCAAAAACCTCCGTTTTGTTCGCCCGTTTTCTTCAGTAATCCACAGGCTAAAACATAGTCAAAACAGGCAGACAAAAAAATCCAAATTGTATCCGTAAAGTTAATAGAAACATGTCAAACAATGTTTATATTCAATCCTCAGGTTGTTTTTAGCCTAAATAATCGATAATATCAATTGAAAATGTAAACAAGAAAGGCACTCTCTCGGTCTCGCGCATGAAAAAGCTCTGTGACACTTTAGGGTCCACTCATTCAGACTGCTCTTACTTCCTCATTTTTCAGAATACAAGTCTGAAACAATTTCTATAGACTGTTGACATCCAGTGGAAGGCATAGAAACTGCAATTTGAGTCCTAAGTCAATGGATACTGTAATATCATTGAATAGAAAACTACAAAACCAAAAAGAAAACTACTTCCTGAATGGATTTTTTTCAGGTTCTCGCCTGCCAAATCAGTTCTGTTATACTCACAGACACTATTTTAACAGTTTCATATCATATCTTCTGGGCCCGAGAAGCAGGCAGTTTAATTTGGGCATGCATTTCATCCAACATTCCGAATGCTGCCCCCTACTCTAGAGAAGTTTTAAGGGACATAATTGGAATGCCGCCGATTGTCTTTTAGGACGTCCCATGTTTGCTGGGTTACTGCTGTTCAACTTTCATCTTAACAAATGTGCATGTATTCTGTTTTTTGCTGTTAATAGTGTGCAGATTCATAAATTCCTTGTCAATATATTCTGTCTGTATATTATGTTTATCGTATTTATTCACCATTTCACCGAATGAAATTCCAGGTAAATGTAAATGTACTTTTTGAATGTACTTGAACAATATAACTTATTTATTTAATGCTTCATATGCTTAAAGCGCTTGGACCTCAGCCCATCATAATATACGATTGTTTTATTCCATACTCCAAACAATGTACAGGATAAGTCGGAAGTTTACATACACCTTAGCCAAATACTGACATTTAATCCGAGTAAAAAATCCCAGTCTTAGGTCCATTAGGATCACCACTTTATTTTAAGAATATGAAATGTCAGAATAATAGTAGAGAGAATGATTTATTTCAGCTTTTATTTCTTTCATCACATTTCCAGTGGTTCAAAAGTTTACATACACTCAATTAGTATTTAGTAGCATTTCCTTTAAATTGTTTAACTTAGGTCAAACGTTTCGGGTAGCCTTCCACAAGCTTCCCATAATAAGTTGGGTGAATTTTGGCCCATTCCTCCTAACAGAGCTGGTGTAACGGAGTCAGGTTTGTAGGCCTCCTTGCTTGCACATGCTTTTCAGTTCTGCCCACAAATGTTCTATAGGATTGAGGTCAGGGCTTTGTGATGGCCACTCCAATACCTGTTGTCCTTAAGCCATTTTGCCACAACTTTGGAAGTATGCTTGGGGTCATTGTCCATTTGGAAGACCCATTTGCGACCAAGCTTTAACTTCCTGACTGATGTCTTGAGATTTTGCTTCAATATATCCACATAAATTTCCTACCACATCATGCCATCTATTTTGTGAAGTGCAGCAGTCCCTCCTGCAGCAAAACACCCCCACAACATGATGCTGCCACCCCCGTGCTTCACGGTTGGGATGGTGTTCTTCGGCTTGCAAGCCTCCCCCTTTTTCCTCCAAACATAACGATGGTCATTATGAGCAAATAGTTATATTTTTGTTTCATCAGACCAGAGGACATTTCTCAAAAAAGTATGATCTTTGTCCCCATGTGCAGTTGCAAACCGTAGTCTGGCTTTTTTATGGCGGTTTTGGAGCAGTGGCTTCTTCCACGCTGAGCGGCCTTTCAGGTTATGTCGATATAGTACTCGTTTCACTGTGGATATAGATACTTTTGTACCTGTTTCCTCCAGCATCTTCACAAGGTCCTTTGCTGTTGTTCTGGGATTGATTTGCACTTTTCACACAAAAGTACGTTCATCTCTAGGAGACAGAACGCATCTCCATCCTGAGCGGTATGAAGGCTGCGTGGTCCCATGGTGTTTATACTTGCGTACTATTGTTTGTACAGATGAACGTGGTACCTTCAGGCGTTTGGAAATTTCTCCCAAGGATGAACCAGACTTGTGGAGTTCTGCATTTTTTTCTGAGGTCTTGGCTGATTTCTTTTGATTTTCCCATGATGTCAAGCAAAGAGGCATTGAGTTTGAAGGTAGGCCTCCAATTGACTCAAATGATGTCATTTAGCCTATCAGAAGCTTCTAAGGCCATGCCATCATTTTCTGGAATTTTCCAAGTTGTTTAAAGGCACAGTCAACTTAGTGTATGTAAACTTCTGACCCACTGGAATTGTGATACAGTGAATTATAAGTGAAATAATCTGTTTGTTAACAATTGTTGGAAAAATGACTTGTGTCATGCACAAAGTATATGTCCTAACCGACTTGCCAAAATTATAGTGAACAAGAAATTAGTAGAGTGGTTGAAAAACAAGTTTTAATGACTCCAACATAAGTGTATGTAAACTTCCGACTTCCACCTGTATATAGCCTGTAAGCATGGTTTACAGAACCACTTTTGATACACTGCAACACACATTTCACCTCCTCACAGATAGTTATCAAGGTCACAGTACCATTGAGACAGACTGGTGTCTAATCTAGGTCTCCTGCAGGCCACAATACTGTGTTAACCTGGTAATCTTAAATGTAGGCATTAGCGCAGGGACAAATCTTAGCTTACACAAATGTTTAGGTCTCAGACTAGTTTAATTACACCTACATCACTTTTCAGTTGCTATCCCTTACTGCCTTGGTGGCCATGAGTAAGGCACTGCTACAGGCAAGGGCAAGGCTGACCCTGTTCTGCTCCAAGCCTGTTCTCTGTTTGGTGTCAACAAAAATACATGTCTCCATTATACAATAGGCTTTTATTTTGAAATAAAATGTTCCCTGAATATGTGTGTTTGTATTATTTTGTGCCTATGTATTCCTGTGAGTGTGTGTATGCATATGTGTGTTTGTAATACAAGTTGAGTCTGTATGTGTGGATATATACCAGTATGTGAGTTTTGGCAAAACCGAAGGTGGTATACATATGCATCAATAACACCTTTATGAAATACTTCATAACCCCTTCATGAATGTTGCAGTATCATTCATCAACCTTCATAGCACATTAAACATCAGTCATATGTAATCTTCACAACAAAAGTCATGTTTTCATTACAGTATTATAGTAGAAATATCTGGTTGGATTGACCTTGATGGTTGCTGGTCCTGCTGACTGGGTTAGTTCTGCACAGCACAATACTTTGATAGCCTCTGCTGAGCTGAAGCCAAGGTGTTAGCTTGAGGAGCTAATGCAAGTCTTCAGGTTTCAGGCAAGTTTTCTCATGTTAATTTGACACCACTTGCCCTGGTGTCATCCAGATCTGCCATCCAGATTTGAAATGGTTTAAATACTTTGACCGTTTGCTTGAGCCTGCCTGGAGTGCCAGAATGATGGGTTTTGCACTTATAGGACTATTCCATGTCCATCAAAACAAGGGAAGTAATACATGAAGACATTGATGTTGGGATGTTATTACATCATAACTTGACTTTATTATGTTTTTAGACCTTTGAAAAGAAGAGTGCAGTTAGTTCAACACGTCTCCATTCACTGGTTAAGTGATAAAGGATTAGTTGATGAAGGGCAATATCAAACTTCATCAATGTGAAGTAAACAGGAGGGTGAGGGAATACCTCTGTCCCTGATCCATCCCACCCGACTACTGCCAACCGACCTCGCTGTGGGACTCTCAGCAGTCAAGTCAATCGTCCACTGCACCTTTTGCTTACCGACTAATCTCCCCTTTTCACCCCCCCAAAGTTGCTTCTCTGTTTGCACACCAGTCTTGTATCCCTGTATTTTCTTACCTTACGTCTTTCACCATCCTCCTTTAGGGGAATATTATTCACTCTTCCACTCAACCTCACTCCTACCACCTGCCAGAGGTAGTATACAGTGATCCAATCAGCAAGGGGTGAATGTATGTGTACAAGCCAGACCTCATGAATGAGAGCCTGTGGTTGGTTTTAAGAGCAGCCATAACTAGCAGAACTGGTCGCAGACTCTTGTGAACCTGTTGGTTTCATTCCCTTTCCACATAAAGCTGAATGTTTTACAGTTGACCGTTTCTTGTGTTGAGGCGAGTTTTACAGTATAGCACTTCAGTTACTCACAGTTACTACTATGTCATGACCGAGCGCACAACCCCCGAAGAATGTAGGAAGGAAGGAAGGAAAAAAGAGGGTGTTTTTATCATTTGTTCCTTCTCCTGCCACATCTCATTACCCTCTTTGCTGCTGTACGGTTTTTATGTTTGGCTGTTTTATTTTTCCCTGCCATTGATCTCATGCTGTTGTTATTTAGTACCAGCCTTGAGGTTTCTCCTTATTCGAGGCGAGAGGGGGGTGGGTGAGGGGTTTGGTGGGTGGGTTAGTGGGCACAGCACGGCGTGACAGAGCATCGTAAATGGCAGAGGGTGAAAAAGGGAAACGCTGTATCATCCAGTCAGCTCCAATCACTCAGCTCTACACACACTGACAGCGCTGCTATATCTGCTGTGGAATATGAGGGGTAAACTGAAATATCTGCTGTGGAATACGAGGGGTAAACTAAAATATCTGCTGTGGGATAAGAGGGGTAAACTGAAATATCTGCTGTGGGATAAGAGGGGTAAACTGAAATATCTGCTGTGGAATACGAGGGGTAAACTAAAATATCTGCTGTGGGATAAGAGGGGTAAACTGAAATATCTGCTGTGGGATAAGAGGGGTAAACTGAAATATCTGCTGTGGGATACGAGGTGTAAACTGAAATATCTGCTGTGTGATACGAGGGGTAAACTGAAATATTTGCTGTGGGATACGAGGGGTAAACTGAAATATATGCTGTGGGATACGAGGGGTAAACTGAAATATCTGCTGAGGGATACGAGGAGTAAACTGAAATATCTGCTGAGGGATACGAGGAGTAAACTGAAATATCTGCTGTGGGATACGAGGGGTAAACTGAAATATCTGCTGAGGGATACGAGGGGTAAACTGAAATATCTGCTGTGTGATACGAGGGGTAAACTGAAATATCTGCTGTGTGATACGAGGGGTAAACTGAAATATCTGCTGTGTGATACGAGGGGTAAACTGAAATATCTGCTGAGGGATACGAGGGGTAAACTGAAATATCTGCTGTGTGATACGAGGGGTAAACTGAAATATCTGCTGAGGGATACGAGGGGTAAACTGAAATATCTGCTGAGGGATACGAGGGGTAAACTGAAATATCTGCTGTGTGATACGAGGGGTAAACTGAAATATCTGCTGTGTGATACGAGGGGTAAACTGAAATATCTGCTGAGGGATACGAGGAGTAAACTGAAATATCTGCTTTAGGAATATGAGGTGAAAATTTGATTGTTAGCGCTCTTGTAGAGGTCTTGATAAGCACAAGTGCTAAGGCGTAATTGTAATGACTGTGTTGTGTTTATGTTGATACTAATGTATCTAGTGTATCTAGTGTTTATTGTTGTATTTATAGGTACACAGAACGTAATAAATCAAAACACGCAAACACACTAATACAGTATCAATACCCAATACTATGTCTGTTACGGTACACACGGAGTACAACTTCTCTCCATACATAAGCAGACTTTAGGTGTTTCCTCATCCTCCCCTCTCCCCTTTCTTCCTCCCTTCTACTTCCCGTCCTCGCTTCCTCCCCCATTCCTCTGCTGCTCTAGAGGAGTTCCTTTCACTGTCAACCTCAATTACATGCAAACAATCCACATACGCACGCACGCACGCACGCACGCACGCACACACACACACACACACACACACACACACACACACACACACACACACACACACACACACACACACACACACACACACACACACACACACACACACACACACACACACACACACACACACACACACACACAACACGCATGCACGCACACGCACGCACGCACACACACACACACACACACGCACACACACAAACAATGCATGTACACAAGCACGCACACACACACAAACACACACACAAATACACTCTCACACACCACCCGTCTTCCCATCATCAGCCAGTCCTATTGGAGGCATGACGCACAGCCCCTTTCAAACACAACTATCTGCTCCTGCCTGGTAGGACAGAAACTGTATCAGATTCAACACTGATTCAATGTTCACACCCAGCACAAACACTTCTATCTGCCTCCTCACTTTCTTGACATCCCCTCTTATTTTGTCGTCT